>NC_059113.1:45611602-45911602 GCF_020740685.1 Jaculus jaculus | reverse complement strand
CACAACATACCAAAATCTCTGGGACACAATGAAGGCAGTTCTAAGAGGTAAATTTATAGCCTTAAGTGCCAATATTAAGAAATTAGAAAGGTTGCAAGTAAACGACCTAATGCTTCACATTAAAGCCTTGGAAAAAGAAGAACAAGGCAAACCAAAAATCAGTAGACGGGAAGAAATAATAAAGATTAGGGCAGAAATTAATGAAATAGAAACAAAAAGAACAATCCAAAGAATTAATGAAACAAAGAGTTGGTTCTTTGAAAGGATAAACAAGATTTATAAACCCTTAGCAAATCTGACCAAAAGAAATAGAGAAGAGACACAAATTAATAAAATCAGAGATGAACAAGGTAACATCACAACAGATGCCAGAGAAATTAAAAAAATCATAGGGACATACTATAAAAGCATATACTCCACAAAGTATGAAAATCTGAAAGAAATGGATGATTTCCTTGATCTATATGACCTACCTAAATTAAATCAAAATGAGATTAATCACTTAAATAGACCTATAACAAACATGGAGATCCGAACAGTTATCAATAATCTCCCAACTAAAAAAAGCCCAGTCCCGGATGGATTCACTGCTGAATTTTACCAGACTTTTAAGGAAGAGCTAACACCATTGCTTCTTAAGCTTTTCCAGGAAATAGAAAAAGAAGGAATTCTACCAAACTCCTTCTATGAGGCCAGCATCAACCTGATACCAAAACCAGGCAAAGATAGAACAAAAAAAGAAAATTACAGACCAATCTCCCTCATGAACATAGATGCAAAAATTCTCAACAAAATATTGGCAAACAGAATACAAGAGTATATCAAAAAGATCATTCACCCTGACCAAGTAGGCTTTATCCCAGAGATGCAGGGATGGTTCAACATACGCAAATCTATAAATGTAATACATTACATAAACGGGTTGAAGGACAAAAATCACATGATCATCTCATTAGATGCAGAGAAAGCATTTGACAAAATCCAACATCCCTTCATGATAAAAGTCCTACAGAGACTGGGAATAGAAGGAACATATGTCAATATAATAAAGGCTATTTATGACAAGCCTACAGCCAACATATTACTAAATGGGGAAAACTGGAAGCTTTTCCACTAAAATCAGGAACAAGACAAGGGTGTCCACTGTCCCCACTTCTATTTAATATAGTTTTGGAAGTCTTAGCCATAGCAATAAGGCAAGAGACACACATAAAAGGGATACAAATTGGAAAGGAAGAAATCAAGTTATCATTATTTGCAGATGACATGATTCTATACATAAAGGACCCTAAAGACTCTACTAGCAAGCTGTTAGAGCTGATCAAAACCTACAGCAATGTAGCAGGATACAAAATAAATACACAGAAATCAGTAGCCTTCATATATGCTAACAACAAACACACAGAGGATGAAATCAGAGAATCACTCCCATTCACAATTGCATCAAAAAAAAAAAAAATACCTTGGAATAAACCTAACCAAGGAAGTAAAGAATCTATACAATGAGAACTTTAAAACACTCAAGCGAGAAATTGCTGAAGACACTAGAAAGTGGAGAAACATCCCTTGTTCCTGGATTGGAAGAATCAATATCGTGAAAATGGCAATCTTACCTAAAGCAATCTACACATTTAATGCAATCCCTATCAAAATTCCAAAGGCTTTCTTCATGGAAATAGAAAAAACAATCCAAAAATTCATTTGGAATCACAAAATACCTCCAATATCTAAAATAATACTGAGCAACAAAAAAGAGGCTGGTGGTATCACCATACCTGATTTTAAACTATACTACAGAGCCATAGTAACAAAAACAGCCTGGTACTGGCACAAAAACGGACATGTAGATCAGTGGAACAGAATAGAGGACCCAGATGTAAGCCCAAGTAGCTATAGCCACTTGATATTCGATAAAAATGCCAAAAATACTCATTGGAGAAGAGACAGCTTCTTCAGCAAATGGTGCTTTGAAAACTGGATAAATATCTGCAGAAGGATGAAAATAGATTCTTCTCTCTCGCCATGCACAAGAATTAAGCCCAAATGGATTAAAGACCTTAACATCAGACCGGAAACTTTGAAACTGCTAGAGGAAAAAGTAGGGGAAACCCTTCAACATATTGGTCTTGGCAAAGACTTTCTGAATACAACCCCAATTGCTCAGGCAATAAAACCACAGATTAACCACTTGGACCTAATGAAATTACAAACATTTTGCATTGCAAAGGACACAGTGAAAAAAGCAAAAAGGCAACCTACAGAATGGGAAAAATCTTCACCAGCTATATATCTGATAGAGGATTAATATCTAGGATATACAAAGAACTCAAAAAGTTAAATAATAAGGAATCAAACAAGCCAATCTTAAAATGGGCTATGGGCTGGAGAGATGGCTTAGCGGTTAAGCGCTTGCCTGTGAAGCCTAAGGACCCCGGTTCAAGGCTCGGTTCCCCAGGTCCCACGTTAGCCAGATGCACAAGGGGGCGCACGCATCTGGAGTTCTTTTGCAGAGGCTGGAAGCCCTGGCGCGCCCATTCTCTCTCTCTCCCTCTATCTGTCTTTCTCTCTGTGTCTGTCACTCTCAAATAAATAAATGAATAAATAAATAAAATTTTAAAAAAAAAGGGCTATGGAGCTAAATAGAGAGTTCTCAAAGGAAGAAATACGAATGGCATATAAGCATCTAAAAAAATGTTCTACGTCACTAGTCATCAGGGAAATGCAGATTAAAACTACATTGAAATTCCATTTCACTCCTGTCAGATTGGCCACCATCATGAAAACAAATGATCATAAATGTTGGCGGGGATGTGGAAAAAAAGGAACCCTTCTGCACTGCTGGTGGGAATGCAATCTGGTCCAGCCATTGTGGAAAACAGTGTGGAAGTTCCTAAAACAGCTAGAGATTGATCTACCATATGACCCAGCTATAGCGCTCCTAGGCATATATCCAAAGGACTCATCTCATTTCCTTAGAAGTACATGCTCAACCATGTTTATTGCTGCTCAATTTATAATAGCTGGGAAATGGTACCAGGCTAGATGTCCCTCAACAGATGAGTGGATAATGAAGATGTGGTACATTTATACAATGGAGTTCTACTCAGCGGTAAAGAAAAATGAAGTTATGAAATTTGCAGAAAAATGGATGGACCTGGAAAGTATCATACTAAGTCAGGTAACCCAGGCCCAGAAAGCCAAGTCCCACATGTTCTCTCTCATATGTGGATCCTAGCTACAGATGACTGGGCTTCTGCGTGAGAATGAAAATACTTAGTAGTAGAGGCCAGTAAGTTGAAAAGGAGACATATAGGGTGGAGAAAGGAAGGGAGGAGGATACTTAATAGGTTGATATTGTATATATGTAATTACAATGATTGTAATGGGAAGGTAATATGATGGAGAATGGAATTTCAAATGGGAAAGTGTGGGGGTGGGGAGGGAGGGAATTACCATGGGATATATTTTATAATCATGGAAAATGTTAATAAAAATTAAAAAAAAAAAGAATTCAAAAAAAAAAAAATCAAACACCCAGGGCTGGAGAGATGGAATAGTGGCTAAGGTACTTGCCTGTGTAGCCTGAGGATACAGATTTGATCCTCCAGCACCCATGTAAGCCAGATCCACAAGGCGGCACATGCATCTGGAGTTTGCTATAGCTGCAGGCCCTGGCATGCCCATTTTCTTTCTTTTTATCTGCTTCCTTCTTTCTCTTTCCCTCTCTCTTTTTCTCCCTCTCTATCTGCCTATCTCTCTCTCTCTCTCTTTCTCTTTCAAATAAATAAATAAAATATTTTTAAGAAAATAAAATAAAAATCAAATACCCTATATTAGAAAAAATGCAAGCACATAGACACATGTGGTATTCACAGTAGTAGTTTTCAACCTAAAATATTGAGTCTTATTCATGGCCTCTACTCTATTCTTCATCCACTTATAAAATACTTATGCCAACACTTCAGTTTATATGTTTCACTGAGGGTCTGATTAATTTTACTTGTCATGTGATTACTTGTAATTTACTTGTCATGTGAACATTTCTTAAACTGCCATAGGAATAATTTATGTCAGTTAGTGTCTATTGCACTGCTCTGGTCATTTATTTAGTTCAAATTATTTTACCTTACTTAGTTATATGTTTACAAATGTCTTTTCATAGTCTGTAATATATTAAGTATCATCCATGGAAAGCTTACTTTCTTTTTAACATTTTTGAATAGCTGTTTTTATTGATTGCAGTGTATGTAGGGCAACAACATAGCACCCTGACATCATTTGGGGAGAAAAGAAAACTTAGAAGAAGATAAAGATGTTAGAAAGTATAACTGAATGTCCAATAATTAGTATCATCAGTGTAAACTTCATTACATGCATTTAAAGTATAAAAAATGTTTTAAATCTGAAGTCTATATTAAATATTTTAATAAAGTGTTTCAAACAAATGGCCAACATTACTCAGAAAAGATTATCCAGGATTATTCCAAGAGAAGATCTAGTTTCTTTTGTAAGAACTCCTGTGTCATCCACATAAAGGAAATAATTTTTCAGTTTCCTGTATTGGGATCTATAGGGAAGATCCCTATAAGTACCTCTAGTTTCCAAGATAAACCTCTTCTTTCCTATGCAAGCTTCCCTCTAGAAGAGAAAATCACCTTTTGTTACTAGAATATCAAAATCTGGTAATCATACAAGCTTGTGATTATATCCCTCAAAAGTTCTCATTCTTACAAAGGTAATACTTAATTTTATTTGTGTGGAAAATTACATTTTCTAAGCAAAGGTTTATGTATACTGACAAAATTCAATTTTAGGGCCAATTTTTGGAACACTTTATCATATTTTTGATGTTAAGATAATACTCTATGGAAATTAGAAGGGAAAGGCAAAAGGTCCTGAATTCTTGGCTGCCAGTAGAGGACAGGTCAGCAAAGAAGAACATCCAAAGGGTAGAGGTTGATATATCAAAATTTAATGAGAGAAAATGCAAACCCATTCATTTTAAAAGTTTCTTTGCCTCTGGCAGCCCTATGTCTCTAACCCAAACTCACTGGAGCTCACATAGCTCACAAACCCTGTTCTACCTCACACTTTTTGTACCACTCTGAGCTCTTTATTCAGAACCACGATGTTTAAAGTGAAGAAATCTTGGGCCAGAACAGTCAAAGGTATAACAAGTTTTTGTGTGTGCTAGCTGTTTTTTTGGATAAAAATTTTAGAAATTAATTTTCTCACTTAATTTCAAACCACGTGTTATCAGAGCCACAACCTTTCATGCCTGCTCCATGGTCTCCTCTATCTTTTTTGGTGCCTTTGAGAAGAGCTCTGGCTATTGGACTTAAGTCCTTTAGCAGTTAGCTTCTCAGAGCTAGAGAGCAGAGACAGCCTATTGAAGAAAAGTGTTTATTTTGGCTTGCAGGTAAGATTTTTTTATAAGTTTCTGCTTTCCAAATGTTTTGATTATCTGTGAGTCGATAATAGGGAACTTTCATGTTTTAAAATTTTTATGTTATGCATATATTATAACAGGTTTTGTTCTTTTAACCCCTCACCCCTATTTATCTGGGCCCTTCAGTGGAGTTATGGTAACCACTGTGATGTCATGAAGGCCTCAGCCAGTCACTATGGCACAGCAGTGTGTGGGGGAGAACATGCCTCAGGGTATACCTACCCTCACTGTGGCTCTTACAACCTTTCTGCCCCTCTTTGGCAATGAAACTTGAGCCATGGCAGGCCTGTTGTCAATTGGTTACCCGCAGAGGCTGAGCGCAACTGTTGTACAAGTGTGTAATTCTTGTCTGGCTCGTTGATTTTATAGTTGACAGAGTCCCCTGCTTATTCATGCTATGGGTAAGCTGTTGTCTTCCAGAAACTCCCATAAGGCTTTCCAGCACTCAGAGCTACCCAGGAGGGATCGAGTCTCCCTTGTGGCTTTGAGGGGAAATGCTTGTCATGGTGGGAAAGTATGGCAGAGTAGATAGCCAGGGAATCACATCTTGTCACAGAGTTGGGAGAAGACATTTAGAGGGAGCTTCTCCTCTATACCCAGAAAGGCTGGACTAATAAATCTGAAGGCCCATCCCCAGGGACACACCACCAGCAAGGCTTCAACTTCCAAAGGCTCCACCAGCTGAAAACTAAGTAGAAGGTTTAATCACAAATATTTGAGAATATAAGGGACATTCCACATTCAAACCACTCCTCCTCCACATTTTCCATTTTGTTCTTCTCAAAGATCTTACTTTGGTTAAAGCATAAAGGACTTTTCCAAGTTAGCTATCATTACAATTTTAAGGAGTTACTATTGAGGCATATCTTTTATGCCCTCTGAGGTGTGCTCTCTCTTGCAACTTATTTTAAATATTTAATGGACTGCTCTTCAGAATATAGGGATTGTCTCAATTCCCTTTTCTATAATGCTTTCTGACCTAGTTTTTAGGGTCAATGTTGTTTTGTCTGTCCTAGAGATCTGTAAGACTGTGGATGTAGCTGTGGATATATGGACAGAGCAGGTTAACTACCCACTCCCTCAAGAAACATTCGCGTCTTTTGAGTAGCCTTCTCCTACCTACTGTCCCAGGTGAAGACTCAACAGTACACCAGCTCAGGTTCCTGGTCCAAGCCTCCTGCCATGCCAGGGAAGGTTCGGTGTTTGGGTGTATTATTAGCATTATAAATTAATTGTGAGCACTGAGATCTTCCTCAGCACTGAGTCCCTGCTGACGTCTTCCAGGTCAGGAATTCTGCTGCTCATGCTGTTCTTCAGCTTCACAGCCATCTTGGTAGTACTTTGCATGGTTATGCATTAAGCCAAGAGATGAGGAATTTGACCTTTATTCTGCTGTAGAGCAAACTGGAAAACTTTTCAGATTATCTTTTTACCTTTCTGGAGCTGGGATTTCACTTGCATAAAACAGAAGGCATCAACAAGATAGTGAGTCAACACATTTTCAGTTATAAAATTTTGGAAAAGCTTATAACACAAACCCGTAAGCGAATGTAAAATTTGCAGACATGGAAAATATGATCTCTGTAGCCCCCCTGGTGTGTGTGTGTGTGTGTATGTGTGTGTGTGTGTGTGCATGCATGTGCCCTCATCCTATGATCTTTTTCTCTGAATTAAAAGATGCTGAATGCTGAAATTTTAGTCTGAGAAATGCAACCTTAAAGCCTCATTAGAGGACAGGGAGAAGCAGAATTTTATTATTGTGTACTCCCTGCAATACCCACAGGCTCTCCACTGAATTCAGCAACATTTACAGACAGTGATCATTCCAACATCCTTGAGTTGACAATTGAAGGGGAAGAAACACAGCCACAGTTAAAGAGTCACAGTGTTGAGTAGCTTCACAGCATATCTAGTTCTGTGCCTCTTCACAAGTGTCCTCGGGGACTTGGGATGACCCTTCAAAGTCCATAAGATCAACAAATGGACATTTAATATGATCAATTTAGTCAAATTGAGCATGGGTAGACCTCCTCATATTACTGTACTCCACTCTCACAGAGTATTTTTATGACTATGCTATAATGTCATGGCATCTAACTTCCAGTGCACATGCTCTTTTACCTCATAAAATCATTCAGTGAGTGATAGCATGGGCAGAGACTTCGGATGGTGATCCTTTAAAAGGGAACATTGAAGATCTGATAGTGATGTTTATACAAGCATCTCAGATTGTCTTTTAAACAAAAATACAACTTTTAAAATTCCTGTGTAGGAGCTGAGTTTGATAAGCAATGATTTAAACATCGATGGAGATAGCATTCACTCTAGAACACCAAACAGAACTTGAACAGTGAAATGTTTTGTTACATATATTAATTGTGGCTTTTTTTTTTTTTTTTTTTTTTGCAGTAGTAACTGGGGCTTTTCACTCTACTAATTTTCTCCTGGCACAGGAGGATTAACTTCTTGGCCTTCTTCAATTTGGTGGGGGTCAGAGGATCAGTTCTTTTGTGCCTCATGTCAGAGATCATGATTTTTATAGATATAACCCCTTGAAAACTCTCTATTATTTTCCTGTAGCCTGAAGGCTAGCATTAGACATTGATTCACTGTTAACTGAATAACAATTCCTTATTCAGTCACTGAATCAGACCTCATAAACACACACACACACACACACACACACCTTTTTCCTGTGGGGAATGAGGTAGGCACTGTGGTATAATTTTCCCTCTTAAGGTCTCCCATTCCAGATTCATCAGCAAGATTAGGCCTGGGGGCTAAGTTTATGATGCCTATGCCCCAAGAATACAGCCGGGCATGGTGGCTCTCTCCTTTAATCCCAGCAGTGGGGAGGCAGAAGTAGGAGGATCACCATGAGTTCAAGGACACCCTGAGGTGATAGAGTGAATTCCAGGTCAGCCTGGACTAGTGTGAGACCCTACCTCAAAAAACCAAACCAAACAAACAAACACACACACAAACAAACAAACAAAAAAACACAGGGATAAACCTATGTGGAAGAGTTAACAACATGCAAGTGATACATGCCCAGGATGTACAATAGAAATACTAATAGTAAATATTTCATAGAAATATCACTATGGACAGGGAGATAGCTCCATGGATAAAATACTAGCAATGCAAGTGCTAGGACCTGAGTTCTGATCCTCAGCACCCATGTAATGATGGCTGAGTATGGATGCCCACTTTAGTCCCAGCACTCAGGAGGTAGAGACAGGGCATTCCTGTGACAAGTTGGATGAGGAGACTAGACAAATTAGTGATTCCTGAGTAAAAGCATAAAACAAATATGTGCACAATGTGATGCTATATGATTTATTAATATACAAGTTAAATAACATAAATGTTGCACAAATCTGATACACTTAAGCATTATTTGCTTTCATACAGTGCTCAGTCTGGACAGAAGACCAGCCACTTCAGGTTTAATTATTCTGTCCCTATGCAGCTTGTGAGGAAATGACTGTCCTGTGAAAAGGCAGATGGGAAAACTGCATATGAAAGAAGGATACAGAGGTAGAGTCACAGAAAAATATTTGTTACTGATGCTTCCAGGGCAGCAGTTTTTTTTTTTTTTAAATGTTTCCAAATCTCTTTTAACCACTTAATATTCCCAGACGGTTTTGACATCAGCAAACACCCTTATTGCCCCTCTTGACAGGTAAAACAGATGAGGCTAAGATTCAGCCCCATACATTCTGATCTCTAGGGTTTTATGACCGCACTGCTATATCACCCCTGTTTAATAAATGTTTAATATATTTTTGGAATACAGATGACCATTAATTCAAGATTCTAAACTCAATGTTTGGAAAGCACGCTTTGAACACATGCAACTTATGCATTTCTTGTTTTGTTAACTGACAATCTGTATTGTTTTAACCATAGAGTACCCATGAATATTCTTCTGAGTAAGAAGACCTTTGTGAAGACATTATGCTAGACAGCATAGCAAATATATTTTCAAAGAAATATCACTATAGACAAGCAAATAGCTCCATGGATAAAACACTAGCCATGCACTAGGACCTGAGTTCCGATCCTCAATACCTATGTAAGGATGGCTGGTATGGATGCCCACCTGTAGTCCCAGCACTCAGGAGATAGAGACAGGGGATTCCTGTGACAAGTTGGCTGAGAACACTAGACAAATAAGTGATCACTGGGTAAAAGTATAAGATCACCCTTAAGTAAATAAGGTGGAATCAATTGAGGAAGACAGTGGAACTCAGGCTCTGGCCTCTATACAGGTGTACACACCTGTCCATCCATATGTAAACATGAGTACATGTATACACTCCACACACTACAAACACATGCCAACAAAAAGTAATTTGGGATTATTTATCATAGGTAGCTGTATTTACATTTGTGTTTTCATATCTGTTTTACAAACAAAAATGGTATATTCTTTTCTGTGCAATACCCCTGCTACCAAATTACATTTTTATCACATCATAATTGGTCACACTTGTTTTATATTATCAGTTAAAATGAAAATACTGTCAGAGGAAATAACTTTTAAAATATTAGATGTGCATGCTTCTGTGCATATGTAATATCACTTTCTTTAAATATAAATGACTTTTAAGTTTTATTTTCAAACTTGAACTGGTATCTATATTGTTTCTTCAAAAACATAATTAGCTAGATTTAGTTTCTTCATTTCCTTATACTGAAACATACTGCTAATGGTTTCTCTCTTACTTGCTGTCCTTTTCTCTGAATAGGTGCAGGGAAATACATTTCTTATATGGAATTGCCCTGAGTGTGCCATATGAAATTGTGCTTATATCCCATAAGACCTCCATTCACCACAAAGAAAGAATGGGAGCAAGAGGCCTCATTCTGCTTGCTCCAGGATTCAGAGGACTTTCAACATTGAAGAAACACTTCTCTTGTGGAAGTGAGATGGCCATGTTAACTTATATCTAAGCACCACTACTTAGTACATCACTTTAAAATTTTTGTTAGTGGTATGAGAAAATTTAAATTTATTATTATCCTAATAAGAGAGCTTGACACATCTTTCCTGCTTTCATTTCCATTTCTTTGGATTTTATTAAAGGAAGACAGTTGTTTTGGCATCTGTGCCAAATTCCTTGATCTTAACTATATGCAAAGAGTAATAAAAATGTGTAATGAATGAGAAGAAAGAGTTAGCCAATGTCATGAACTGAGGGACAGTGAAATTACACCTGTTAGTGATATCATCACTGTGATAGGTCAGATATAGAGGTATACAGATTACTAGTTAAATATCCTTTGAGGTATTTCCTTAAAGGTGTTTGTATAAAGCATTATTTTTCAGTTATATACATTTATATTTTTTTTTCTGTTGTGATTTGAAGCAAACCACATGATGGCAAGTGCTTAATCTTTCATGACAATACTCAAATCTGTAGTTGTGTGTGTAACAATTACCATTCTATTATTTTAGTTAACTTCATGTTGTTGGTATAAAGCACCTGACCAAAAGCAACTGATGTGAGGAAAAGTCTATTTTGGCTTACAGGCTTAAGGGAAGGTCTTGATGGTAGAGGAAAGCATGGCCTGAAAAGAAGCTGGATAGTACCTCCTTGCCACAGTAGATGGAAAGTAGCAGCAGGAGAGTGAGCTTAACTCTGGCAAAGGGGAGCTAGCTATAAAACCCAAAGCCTTCCCCCAACAGCATACCTCCTCCAGCAAGGCTCCACCTCCAAATTTGCTAAAACTGGGGACAAAGCATTCAAAATATGAGGAAACTATATCAAAAGCAGAGGTAGAAATGCCTCATTCTTGTGACTCTGTAAGATGCTGACATTTGGGTTTTACTAGGTGGGCCCAGCTAGTGAGTACAATTCATACTTTCATGAGAACAGAGTCCATAAAGATACAAGAATGAGGATCATTTCTCTGTTATCAGACTGTCTGAGGATGATTTGATTCTTGTAGCTTAGAAATATACATTCTCCATTTCAGCCTTACCTTGTTTTATCTGTAAAATTGGTGCAACTTAATTATGTGTTTCCTGCTATTATGACAATTGAAATAAACTATATGAGATGCTAAGAAGAGAATCTGGCACACATAAGTATAATTAATGTCAGGGCTAATTAAGAAGAAAGTTTTCCATAGGGTAAGCACAGAAAGCCCAGATTCATCATAATTCTCCAGGTGATACCTTTTTAACAAGACTGTTTCACAAAAAAAAACATATTTTATTTATTAAACAAATGCTACTTGACATAGCAACCTAGAGAAATGAAAGTCCAGGACTCAGAAAAACCATCTGTCTATGTTTAGGTTGAACAGAGACATGGCAGCCATGTCACAAGGTGCCTAGACTAGAATAGAAAACCTGCACCCAGCAGGCTGGTCAGTGTCTTCTAGACCACTCCTCTCCATGCAGAGTTTCTACCCCAAGCCCTGGCAGGGTAGGACATCTCTGGAGAGAAGGTTATCAAAGAAAACAAAAAAGGGGAAACATATCCTTTGAGATTTCAATATCTAGCTTTGGGTAGAGAGTCAGAAGTCTCTATGAATCATTTTGCTGGTTTCCATGACTTGCTTCAGGGAAGGGAGAGGGGCAAAGCACCAGAGATGAGAGAGAATCTGAATGCCTTTCCTTCAGAAGCCTCCCCCTCTTCTTCAGTTCACAGTACTCACAACACCAAAGGGTGTTGAGCTTTAATGCCAATCATCTCCCAAAGCTCATGTGCTTGAACACTGGGTCCTGAGCTGGTAGTGCTGTCTTAGAAGGCTCTATAACCCCTAGGAAATGGAGCCTTGTTGGAAGAAGTGAGTTACTGGGGGAAGGCTTTGACAATTAATAATCCAGTCCATCTTCCCTGTCCACTTTCTGCATCATGACTGTTGAACCAATGTGGTCTCCCTTTTCATGCTTTTTCCACATGACTTCCCCAGCATGATAGACTATATCTGTATTCTTTTTTTTTTCTTTTTAAGTAAAAGACAAAACCAACCCTTCTTTCCATAAGTTATGTTTACGGGTCATATTGTCACAACAACTTAAGCAACTGTAGAAGGATCACTGTGAGTTCCATGCCAGCCTGTGCAAGAATGAGATCCTAATTTGAAAGAAAAACGAAAGAATGAAAGGAACAAAGAGGGAAATACAAGCAGAAAAGGAAATAAATAAAGAACAACTAAAACAAAGAGGATTTATGATCTTAAATTTCATAATAGTGTCTACCAAAAACTATTTTGAAATAATAAGTCTTGGAGAAGGTGATATAGGTAACTAATTTAACACTGAACACTCCAAAGTCCCTTAAACTAAGCACTCAGATGGATTTTGAGACTCTTTACCTACCACTAACTGTCTTTACCTTCACAAGACCTATCCAATATTGGGCCCTTTTAATTTCCGTCATGGATAATGGAGGAAGGCATGAAGCCTCTATTCTCCCTTCAGAAGTTATTGGTAGAATGGGAGACATTTTCTTCAGTGAGTTAGCCACTGGAAAGTTGCATGTGTTCTAGAAAATACTCCCCCACACAAACTCAATTAGGCAACCCTTGTTGAACTCAGTGGGAAGCATGCACACACATGAGCACACACACACACACACACACACACACACACACACACACACACACACCAGAGATATCAAAGTATAATAGGGACTAGTATCCTGGTGTGGTGGTGCACACTTTTAATACCAGAAAATAAGGCTGAGATAGGGTATTGCAGTTAGTCTGAGGCAAGCCTGGAGGTACAGACTGAGTTTCAGGTCATCCTGGGCTATAGTTATCACCTGCATCAACAACAACAAAAATAAATAAATAAAAGGATGAGGGAAAAATAGGGGGCTCCAGTTAAGGGAGAAAGGGATGGGGAAGTGATGGGAGGGTAATTGAAGGAGATTATGATCAAAACATTTTACATATATGTATAAAATCAATACATTTTGAAGAAAATAATCTACAATAAGCTTCATTATTATCACACAAACTTTTATTTTCAAAATTTGACTTTCATGTACTATAGAAACTATTTATTGTGTATATACTATGGACATATATTTATCCATTCGATAAATGCCATTACTACAACAGATAATGACTTAAGGTTATTTAGCAGTTCTGGGGTGGCTAAGGCACCAAAACAGTTAGAATACTTGTACAGAGTCAGCTAATTAGTAATGCCAGAGTTTTCAAGGCAAGCTCTGTGCCCAACTGTGGCTCCAAGTGTCTGTTTATGCCTCTGATGCATGCTGGGTGCAGGGCCAGCTGGACCTGTGTTTGGCACATTGGGTTTCCAACATTCATTCAAATTGGTATCCACTAAGCTTCTTAAAAGAGATGTATTATATTGGCTGGTTTGGACTTGTTTCTATTTTTGTGTATTATTTTTATGTCTTCTTGAGGAGGTGTTTTCTAAACTAAAAGCATGACTTGATTATAAAATTAGGAAAACATATCCTACATTTTTTTTGCTATTTATTTATTTATTTTTTTAATTTTTATTAACATTTTTCATGATTATAAAATATATCCCATGGTAATATGTTTTCTTTTCAAGGCAAAAAACATTTGAGAATAGGCTTTCTAGAAGGTTCCATGTCATCTTAAACCTCTTTTGTACATGAACCTGCAAAGTCTGTCATGACTGGTAGAGTTTTTTGATGAAAATCACCTATGCCAGTTGAGGTCATCGAAAGGTAGTTAGTTATTCAAGTATTCTCCATCATGGCAGTCAGGCTGTTCAATGGCTGAAGTGCCTTGAGCCAAGCTTCAGAGACAAGTAGGAAAGAAATTGTGGATACTCTGTCTCCAAGAAAATGATCCTGGGCTGGAGAGATGGCTTAGCAGTTAAGCACCAAAGGAAGCCAAAGGACCCCGGTTCGAGGCTTGATTCCCCAGGACCCACGTTAGCCGGATGCACAAGGGTGCGCACACATCTGGAGGTTTTTTATGTAGTGGCTGAAAACCCTGGCATGCCCATTCTCTCTCTCTCTCTCTCTCTCTCTCTCTCTCTCTCTCTCTCTCTCTCTCTTTCTCTCTCTGTCTGTCACTCTCAAATAAATAAATAAAAATAAACAAAAAAAAAGAAAAAAGAAAATGATCCTTCTCCTGCCCGTGCTGGAATTTTAACTTCACAGTTTGAAATATTGTGGCAACAGGTTTGAAGTGAAATGAAAATGGCTGCATAGACTTTTTTTAGTCTTCTTCCTGTTGTTTTAGAAGTCAGATATTCCTTATTGTTATATTCACAAAAAGGCCTCTTTGTATATATAACTTTTGGAATATGTTTCTCATACACAAATGTGTTTATAAGCAGATGCATGTCTGCAGAGCTTGAGTACTTTCTGACACATGAACTTTAAACATTTGAAAACTTTTAACCATTTACAAAAAATGAGGAAAAATATTGGAGATCTAAACTTTACCTTGTCCCTAAGTTGACTGTAATTACAGGACATGAGTCCTTCAGTAACTTGTCACACTGAGGATAAAGGGCAGACTCTCTGACTTGGAAAAGGACAATTCTTGTGTCCATTCTGCATTGGCACCTTTATCGTTTGTATTTCTTAGTTGGCTTGGTTGTAAAGACACTCAATAAATAGCTGTTTTCAAATAATGCATGCTTTTCTTGACTTAAGACACTCATAAACGTAGGTGAGACTTTCCAGTTGTCCTGCTAATAAGCTGGTGTGACAGGTAAGTGTGACTTCCTTGACATCTTTTGCCTTTGATGTTGTGCTGGAACAAACTGTCAGTATGGAAGTGATTGGGATAAATGTTCCTAAAAGGCAGCACCCAGATTGTGTACAGGTGGGATGAGGCTTCCTAAATGACAGTAGCAAACTAGCATAGTTAGGTATGTCTGGTGAGTTCTTGCTTCCAAAGTGCTTAGTGCTTCCATGCACTACTAATGAATATTCAGCGATACCCCTGTGGCTAGTAGTCTCTGCCTGGTCTTTTCCAGTTACTGGAGTCTTGTTTAAAGAATTAGAACACACACACACAAGAGTAATCAGTAAAATACTTTATTACAACAAATTGACTGTATACTGCCAAGAGGGGTAGTGGGCATCCTGAGTGGGAAAGTACTCACAGGTCCTAGCAAGTGGCCTGAGGACTTCTGTTTATGGGATTTGATGACAAAGGGAGCTGGTTGTTAGGTAGCTCTGTGTTTTAATTGACAGTAAGTTATACTACTTTACTGCTAGCATTCTTTACCATTTTAATGATATATACTCCCGTTATGCATAGGCCTAAGATGATAAACAGGGGATTTTCTATACAGGAGGACATAGTCTGCCTTAATATATTGCATACAAAACCAGTACAGATTATGTTGGTGTCTATTTCCCAATCCTGGGAGTATCTTCTATTGATCACAAATGGGAGGTTCCTGATGGTGTCAAGGTGAGTAAAGACTCCTCTGTTGTTTGAAACCATGAGTACTGCAGCTTGATGAAAATGGAGATTCCAGGTTTCCAAGAGGATGCTAGGTGCATCATTAGGATAAAGGTGTGTTCATTGCCCAATCCAAGGGTGCTCCAGGCTGCTAAGATGTCCCCCATATTTGCCTGTCTCATCTCCATTACAAATGACCATTGACAAGAATCCTCTTGGTTATAATCCATGCTAGAAAAATATGGAACATTAGGCTTTTGTAGCCAATTGAGAGTCCTTTTTAGTAAGCCAGTGACTGAGGGGAAGCTCACACCAGAAAATGCCCTCAGTCCAGAAGCTCAGGGTACAGTATTTTTAAAGGCAAACAATCCTAATAATTACAAGGACATAGGTGGCAGATGTAGGTCAGGATATTTTGGAATGTCTGGAGTATTACCCCCTACTGGAGTTATCTTGAGTTTAAACACCTGGGGCACACTTGGGATGATGGGAAGCCTTGAGAGTGTTATCAAAGCAAACATGGCCATCCTGGGGATTGAGGGAGTTTGCAGCTGAAAGGCACCCTAGCAGGTAAATGGTAGCTTAGCTATTGTATTCCCCCAATAAATGGAGTCAGGGCCTAGTGAGGACAGCATGCCATTATCTTAGTTGTTACACTCTTCCCTATCCAGTGCCCATGGAATCTGTCCCCATTCCTTAGTGGAAGCTGGTTTCTTAAGATGAATTCCCTATCAGCAAATGGAGACAAAACTAGAGAGCAGCTGGTCAGCTCACATTTGCCTTTCCACAGCACATTACATATATGTTCTCACCCTTTTTTAGTGGCCTAAGTACGTATCACCCCAGCCTCACATGACTACAAGACACCTGAACATAACATTTAACTTAGCCACTACGTTGAAGGTAAAGTTTTGAATTACCCTTAACTACCCAAAATAAAGTATAATGTTCCCATTACAAACAGGAAATTTATATTCACAATGGAACTTGATACTAGCGAAAGTATACTTGCCTAGAAGAAAACCACTCCAATACAATTTTGATTACAAAGGGCTCTGACTTGCACAAATCAGGGGACCTTTATTCCAGTGCATTTTCTTCTCTTCCCTTATACACAATTTGTGGTCAAGATCTCAAAACCCACAAGTATCTTACACCATTTAAAGCTTAGGATAACATCCAAGCTTCAGTTACTTGGCTTCTCTTTGAGTCTGATGTTTTGTGAAGCACTGTGTTTACACTCATCATTAGAATAATTTTATTGGGGTAATTCCTCCCAAACTCATTTCAAACCATCACCATAACCTTTATTATTTTCCCCACAGAGTATTAGTAAAATGATGACTCAACTTTGTCAAGATTGAATTACAGGGTAATTTCCTGTATATCCATATGGTTTATCCATTTCAATTTGACCTCCAAGATGCTTCATCCTCAATCATAGAATCACTGATTAACTTCCATAATCATGCACTAATAATTGTTTTATTAATTATCTCTTTAGTCCAATTTAATATATGATTTAATACTAATAGCTAAACTCACTCACTCAAGTACATAGATGCCCAAGAAGTTGAGTAATTCTGAACTAGTCTTCCAGCAATTATCTTAATATTAATTGTTTTTCAGATAAAACAGAGAACATAAGAGCTTGGCAGTGTATATTTTCCCTCTCCCCTACATTTCTCACCTTTACAAATACAGAAATTACATCTCCCTTACTGGTTATTTTTATTACTTTGGCAGTATTCCTAAGAAAAGGAGTCCACCTATGTCCACAGGTCAGCAGTGTTTAGAAGATTCCATGTTAAGGAAGCAGTGTCATGTAGAAAAGCTCCCCGTTGGCCTTCTGTGCAGAGTTCAGGCTTCCCATAGGCCCCATTTCAGGGAATGTTTCTTTAGGTTTTTGGTCTACTGTGACAAATGACTGACCCCTGTCACAAAAAGTTGCCATTACACCTGCATGGGAATTATTTCTGGATTCCGTTAGTTGACTTGATCAGGAGAAAAGTATGGAAACAGCTCCCACTGCTGTAATTTTGAGAGTGATACAGCAGTGCTTTTCTGAGCCTTTCTACCCCTTCTATGTTGTCATTCCCCATGAATTTTTACACATAGAATTAACCTTAACCAAGAGTAGCAGCATATGAACTCAATCACTTAACATGCAAATGGCAGTCTTGGCTTTTGCTATTTGTGACAATAAGTCCCAGACTCTTACTTTTTCCTTCACTTCACACCTTCTGAACTGCCAGAAGACTTGATGACACCCACTGTATGAAAATTTAATTGAATTTGTTGGGAATTCCTATAAGAGTTTTGAAAAATCTAGATTCTGGGAATGTAGGTAAATTTGCATTGGTTAATAGGACATGATCAAAGAAATGTTATCTCATGCAATATATGTTTGAGATACATAAGTCTGTTACTCATAAACTATTAGTCATATTATTTGCCACTGAGGATAGGCACCACAGCCCTTCAGCCAAGCAGCCAAACATCTCACCAATATAGTGGGCAGAAATGGAAATCTTTACAATGTTGTCCCATAGTGGAAATCTTCAGGTTACTGTCTGTGGAATGGATACATTCATGTGCATTTCTTGAAAGCTCAGTGGGGTGGTTCCTTTCTTGTCTTGTGAAAGCCAGACCAAGAACAAAGATTGCCTTATAAGCAAGCTGTCTTTAGTATTCAGCACTTCCTTGCCTTGAGAATGCATCAAACTGTCTTTCGAGAACCAAATACTTTCCTGAAGAAGACAGTAGCCAGCTCTGATCTCTGGAGACACTTTTCTGGTTTGGAGAAACAACAAGGAAGAACAGCAATTGAATAAGATATTAAGGATCAAAAGAATGTATGGAAGCCTGTGGTATCCTCCAGCACATAAAAAGGGGATGTTTTATTTCAGAGATGGGTTTATGGAAGGTTTTGCAAGGGGTAAAGAGTGTTAAGTTGGAGGGACAAGTGGGTGAGGCCGACCGTGTGAGATGAGGAATCAGAGTATGCTGAGGTCTGATGACATTCAGCATGTTAGGATTTGCAAGTGTTCCAGGGACAGAAAGATGGAACTACAGAAGCGAAAACTCAAAACAGTTGGATGGGAAGAAGAAAAGAACAGTGGTACAAGGGGCCTTGAATGCTATGTTCCTCAGAACGGCATTTAAAATCAATGATTCTTAGAGCACCATAGAAGATAAACTCTTGGCCAGAAAAAAAAAAAAATGCTATAAACGGATAGCAGAGGGTCACAAAATGAGCAGAATAGAGACTTTTATTTTTTACAAGATTGTTAGAGAAATATTATATGATTAAAAATACAGTATTGGAAATTACACAAAAGGCCAAGCAAAGAAAGGTGTTAAATTCCAGATATGGATAAGTGAATAGCAAATATCCACTCAACCAGCTTCCAAAATTATGTGTGGATGGAACAGGTATTGGAGCAGTAGAAAAAATGCCTTCTGCTTCATGCCTGCTGTTTTCCCAAATTCTAAATGTCAATGTGGACTAGAAAGGATTGGAGAGGTCATGATAGATACTAGGAGCTGAACTGATCCTCGTGCACTTGAGAGGTGACATCATACAGGGGCATATGACCACTAACATTAAAAAGAAGTCATCACTTGAACCTCTGCCCCTTAGAATTTTCACATCATTTCTGGAAACCTCTTTCAAAGAAAACTAAAGGCAATTAATTAGAAATAAGCTGGCAAAGCCAATGGCATGAGCTTCATTCACTAAGACAGCAGCAATAAGAATTATTGGAATGCATTTAATTGCTGGCAGATATTTTGGGAGGCACAGGGACTCTTGTGTTAGGATAACTTAAGATGAACAAAGAGAGACTAATTGGTCTACTAGGAATAATTTGGAAAGACCTGGAACTGGAACAAATTGGTTAGGCAGAAGTTTCAGAAAATATAATATGTAAGAATATATGCTCTTATTGTTGGCCATGGAGGTCCCTTATACCCCCAAAATTTTACAGGTCATTGTCAAAGCTCTTTTTCCATGAAGAATAGATAGTAAGACCCTATTGATGAAGACTCCACATGCTTGTGCTTCAAGGTCACTGAGAACTCATGTTAGAGCCAAGGATGAAAAACTCCTGCTTGTAGACCAGCTGACAGAAAGCTGAAAAAATCTGACGCATGCAGCACTATGGGAGAGAGAAGTCATCAGTGGAGATAAACAACAGTGGGTACTGCAAGCCTTAAGTTTGGCCAAGCAGGCCAAATAATGAAACATGCAATAGTGGCATGTCCGTTATGGGGAAACCAACTTCTCTCTAACTGGACAGGAGGCCTACTTCATTGCAGGGAGAGGCATACATATACATTGCCTGGTAATGAAAATCTAATCAAAAGCCTGTTGTGGAGGAGGTTATGAGCACTAGGAGTGTACTGCCTGCTCTTATCTGGTTAAATGCATTTATTATGCTTATCAATTATCTTTTAATTACAGAAGTTTCTCTTATCAGATGGTGGTGACCACTGGTATGATGAGAAGTGACAGAGTGGTATTCCACACTGAAATATCCTCAAAGGCTCAGGGTCCATTGAATAAGAGGTGGCAGAATATAAGAGCCAAAGGAAGGGTAGAACTCTTTACAATGCATGTGTTCAGACAGAAATTGGCCTCAATATATATGACCTCGTTGTGCCTATCACTACCTTCACACAACTCTTGTAATAGGAGAAAAAGGTGATGACATCAAAATAAAAGAGAGCCTAATGGAGAGAAGGAGGGATATGAGGAAGATTGGATTTGTGAAGGGGAAAGTGGGACAGGGGAGGAAATTGTCAGGGTTTATTTTCTCTAATTATGGAAGTTGTCAATAAAAATGTTAAAAAAAAGAATAGATTCTCTTATCTTATATGTTACCAAGGATTATATATTAAAATAAGGAGACACCATTAACCACAGTGAGAATGGCCATACCATATGGTCAATACCATAAAATGCTTGTGTTGGGGAAGACAAACTGGAACTTTTACTCTTTTGTGGAGGTAATGTACAACAGGGAAGTCCAGTTTATTTAATTTCAACAACTATAGTTACGTATCCTATGATTTAGCAACTGTGATCTTTGGTATTTGCACAAAGGAGCTAAAAATATCACTCAAAGAACTTCACACAGGTGTTTATAAAAATGTTCTAAGTACAATGCCTGGAAAATCAACCTATCCTACATTGGGTGATAGGAGGTGTAAACTGATTATTTCATGGATTGGTATATTATTTAACAGTGAGTGCATGTGAATGAGATTTCAAGCCATAAAATGACATGGAGGAAATTTGCCTGCATATTATAAAGTAAAAACCAAAAGGATTCATATTGTATGATTTCAATTACATGACATTCTGAAGAGGGGATTATTTTAAATAGTTTTAAGAGATTGGTGGATTCCAGGGGATAGGAAGAGAAGAGGTAATTATAAGTACTTTTCACCAAATTTTTAATATACAACTAAAAATTAAAAACATTAAGAAGAAATTGGACAGCATGATCTACTAAGTGGATTACTTTGTGCTGACATCTCCTCTCTGAGATGTGACTACTTGGGCTACAGTAACACTCAGCTTAAATCATGCAAAGTTTACAAAGCATGTTTTCTCTGTAACGTGGAGGGCACTAATTCATTTGAAATTAATGCTTCTTGGACTATTGGCCAAGATGGCGACTGCCTAGCTGCGCTGCAAATACCGGGGAAAGAAAGGCAAGAAATTAAGGCTTATCAGGGTTGTCTTGCCAGTGGGAGGGCACAGAGTGGGGAAAAACAGGGAATCGTGGATCCTCTCTCAGGTGGGTAATCTATCCCACCATACAGCTGTCGCGCCCTGCCCCAAGCAGCTGTGCTCCAATCGCGAGCCCACCAGCCCACTGCGCTATGCTCCGATCACACACCCACCGGGACCTCCACCGCTGTGTTCCGTTCACACACCCTGGAGATCTCCACACCCGCTGAGACCTCCGCCTTTGTGCTCTGATCATGCTCACCGGCCCGCTGCGCTGTGCTCAGTTCACACACCCGTGGGGAACACTGCCATTGTGATCAGGCGGCTGCCAAACTTCCCACTGCTGTGCTCAGATCGTGCACCTGCCAGACAGCCTCCACTGTGCCCAATCCGGTGCCAGCAGCAGCTGCCTATGCATTACAATTGCACCGTGCAGCAGGCCCAGTACCACAGCAAGGGCCACACAAGCCCACACTGAGTCACTAGCACCAGCTCAGGTGCCATCCCCTACCTGTCTGTAACCACCAATCCCCCACTCCCCTGTAGCAGGAGAGCACAGACTGTTTGCAGGTCCCAGTGTTCCCAGCCAGAGTTTGGGCAGCTTCAGGGCTTACTACCTCAGTCCCCTTCCAAGCTCAAAGGCAGGCAGTTTTGGTGCATTACTGGGTGAGAATTCAGGCAACTTTGGCACCCCTGTCAGGCAGTAGATAGGCAGCTTTGGCAAGAGAGAGCAAAAACCCAGGCTGCTTGGCAACTACCCTAGGCTGCCTTGGATTCTCATTGAGCTAGAGCCCAGGCTGGTCCACCCACCTACCTGCCCATACAGTGTCATGGATAGACCGCAGCACAAAAGAAATAACATGAAAAATAAAATGCAAGACAATCCAGATAGATCACCAGTCCAACAAGGATTACATCTAACCAAAACAAAGAAGAGTTTTTAGGATCAGAACATTAAGAAGAAGCCATGAGCAATGCAACCCTGACCAACCCACTGATAGAACTTGCAGGAAAGCAACAAAGGACCAATAATCGTGTGGATGCTACCATTACTAAGCTAGAGAAATATGATAAGACATTGGAAGGAATTCAATGAGAGCTAAGAGAGTTGAGGGAGAGAGAGAAAAAAAGAGGACCTTAAAAATTATCTGGCCACACTCAATGAAAACATAAAGAAATGCAAGGATGAATTCCAAGAATCATCAAGAAAATCAGAAAATGAGGTGAAAAGGGAACTGGACAGAGCGATGGAAGTGATACATAGGAAAGTAGTAGAAAATGCAAACTTATTTGAACAAGCCCAAAACTCTCTAGGGGCTCTCAAGAATAGAGTCAGTGAAGTGGAAGATAGAAACTCTGATCTGGAAGTCAGGATAGAAGAAACAGTTCAAGAGTTGAAAATTTTCAGTAAGTTCAAAAGTTCCTGTGAATAGAACATGAGGGAATTGTGTGATACACTTAAACGTCCTAATATCAGAATCACTGGAATACCAGAAGGAGAAGAATTTCAGACCAAAGGCATGGAGAACTTATTTAACAAAATAATTGAAGAAAACATCCCCAGTCTCTTAAAAGAAAGGCCCATCAAGATACAAGAACCCGACTTCCAGTTAAGATGGCGGCTTAGGTACCACGTCAAAGCAGCCTGGTGGGGGGGGGAGACCAAAAAAACTCAGCAAAATACACACTTTTACTAAAAAGTGAGGTGTATAGGAAATTGAAGCAGCAGCGGAGAAGTAGGAGAGACCCAGAGCATCCAGAGCTCACACAGGCCTGCAAAAGTGGCTCCGGCAGCTCGGCCAACAGTGGCAGTGGCGGCACACCAGAAAGCCGCCAAGTTCGGCTCCAGCCGCAAAAAAAGCCAGGCGTGGGAGCTTCCCCTCACACCGGTGCTCTCTGCAACCCAGGAAACATGAAGGGAGAGTGGCAGTGATCAACAGAGGAGCAGACTGGGAGGTAGAAGCACATGCGGAACAGTGAGAGAACCAGAGCAGCTGTGGCTCCCTCCTCTCCCCCACGCCTGAGCCCAGCTCCAGCAAACAGAGCAGTGTCCCAGGACCCGGCCAGGCCAACATGAGCTGACAGTGGGACCCAAGCAGGAGCAGAGCTCGGCAGCAACATCAGCGGCTCTGGAACCACTAACAGCGGCCCAAGCAGAATCAGACCCAGGAGCGGCAACAACAGCCAGCCCAGCAGCAGAAGCTTCAGCTTCTGACAGACCCAGTGGGGGAGCTGATTTTCAGGGCCACAGTTGCCAGGCTTGGCTTGCCCCACAGGAAAAGCCAGTGCCCAGCTCCAGAAATCACAACAGCTCCTGACAACCCAGGCAGCAACTTGACTGAGACCAAACTCATCCAAGGTAACTGGGTTTGCACCAGGGAAGGGTCTCACATGGTCACAAGCTGACCTGGAAACCTCAACAGACCAGAAATCTTAATCTCTATGTTGATAGAGGATCTGGTTATTATAATAACTACTCTGGCATACATACTTGGGGCTGTATTTGACTGAGTGGGTACAGTGTTTAGTTAACTTTTAGAATCTACCTGTATTTTATTCTACTCAGCCTACTTGAAAACCCCCATAGCAGGGGAAATCAACCCCTGGAAGCACCTTTGTAGATACTCTCAGAGTCTTAAGAGCCACATCTAACACCTTAAGCTCCTACCCTGAAAATATATAACATTAAACCAATTGATAAAGCTAAGAATACCCAGCTAGCTAGAAAATCCAAGCATTAACTTAATCCAAGATGCAAAAATATATACATTATAACACAAGAAATACTAAAAAGCAAGACAATATAAATCCACCTAAAAGTATTAATGCATGAGAGATGACCTCCTGTGAGAAATAGTTAGAGGAAATGCCTGAGAAAGACTTCAAAAGAATGATTGTAAATATGTTCAAAGAAGTCAGAGAACAAATCAAAGGAGTCAAAGAGGAATGTAAAGAGGAAATCAAAGGAATCAAAGAAGATGCAGGACACCAATTTCATGAAATAAAGAAGGCAATACAAGACATAAATAAGAAAATAGAAATAATAAAGAAAAAATAGTCAGAATTACTAGCAATGAAGAACACAGCTAATGAACTAAAAAACTCTGTAGAAAATCTCACCAGTAGAATGGATGAAGGAGAGGACAGAATATCTAAGCTAGAAGACCAGGTGGCAGATCTAATACAGGCCAACAAAGAGAAAGACAAACTTATAGAAAAGTATGAGTGGGAATTTCAAGATATTCGGGACACTATGAAAAGACAAAATATTAGAATTCAGGGCATAGTGGAAGGAAAAGAATTCCACTCCAAAGGCATAGTAGGTGTCTTCAACAAAATTATTGAAGAAAATTTCCCCCAAATTGGGAAAGAGGTGCAAATACAGATACAGGAAGCCTTTAGAACCCCAGCCAGACAAATCTGAAAAGAATCTCTCCTCACCATATTATAATCAAACTTCCAAACACACACACCAGAGAAAAAAATATTGAAAGCAGTTAGAGAGAAAAATCAAGTTACCTACAAAAGTAAGCCCATCAGGATTATAGCAGATTATTCAACACAAACTTTTAAATTTTTATTTATTTATTTATTTATTTATTTATTTATTTATTTATTTATTTATTTATTTGAGAGAGACAGGCACAGAGAGAAAGACAGATAGAGGGAGAGAGAGAGAATGGGCGCACCAGGGCTTCCAGCCTCTGCAAACGAACTCCAGACGCATGCGCCCCCTTGTGCATCTGGCTAACGTGGGACCTGGGTAACCGAGCCTCGAACCGGGGTCCTTAGTCTTCACAGGCAAGCGCTTAACCACTAAGCCATCTCTCCAGCCCTCAACACAAACTTTTAAAGCCAGAAGGGTTTGGGGTGATATATTCCAAGTTCTGAAGGATAACAACTGTCAACCAAGGTTACTTTATCCTGCAAAGTTATCCTTTCAAATAGATGGAGAAATAAGGATATTCCATGAAAAAAGCAGGTTAAAGGAGTATTTGAAGACAAAACCAGCTCTATAGACAATACTTGATAGAATCCTCCATGCTGAAGAAAAGGAAAAGCACACATATAAGGAACCTAGAAAAAACAAGCAATACTCAAATACTAGTTAACAGAAGAGAGCACAGGTAGAACCAGAACCACAAAAAAATAAAATAAAATAAAATAAAATAGCAAACATAAATACACACCTTTCAATAATATCTCTTAATATCAACAGCCTCAATGCCCCAACAAAAAGACAGATTCGCAGACTGGGTTAAAAAGCAGGATCCTACAATTTGTTGTTTCCAAGAAACTCACCTTTCTACAAAGGATAGACATTACCTTAGGGTGAACGGTTGGAAGGCGGTGTTTCAAGCAAATGGGCCTAGAAAACAAGCAGGGGTTGCTATCCTAATATTGGACAGGGTAGACTTTAGTCCAGTGTTAGTCAAGAAAGATAAGGAAGGTCACTTTATATTGATTAAGGGCACACTCCAACAGGAGGACATTACAATCCTAAACATATATGCACCTAACATGGGGGCTCCCAAATTCGTCAAACAAACACTATTAGAACTAAGGTCACAGATAACACCAAACACAGTGGTGGTGGGGGACTTTAACACCACACTCTCATCAATTGACAGGTTATCCCTGGAAAAAATAAACAGAGAGGCATCTGGACTAAATGAGGTCAAAGAAGGAATGGACTTAACAGATATACACAGGACATTTCATCCAAAGGCTGCAGAATATACATTCTTTTCAGCAGCACATGGAACATTCTCCAAAATAGACCATATATTAGGACACAAAGCAAATCTTAACAAAAAAATGGGCTATGGAGCTAAATAGAGCATTCTCAAAGGAAGAAATACAAATGGCATATAAGCATCTAAAAAATTGTTCCACGTCACTAGCTATCAGGGAAATGCAGATTAAAACTACATTGAGATACGATCTCACTCCTGTAAGATTGACCACCATCAGGAAAAAAATGATCATAAATGTTGGCATGGATGTGGAAAAACAGGAACCCTTCTACACTGCTGGTGGGAATGCAATCTGGTCCAGCTATTGTGTAAATCAGTGTGGA
This sequence comes from Jaculus jaculus, assembly GCF_020740685.1. Taxonomy (NCBI): domain Eukaryota; kingdom Metazoa; phylum Chordata; class Mammalia; order Rodentia; family Dipodidae; genus Jaculus; species Jaculus jaculus. The sequence goes on along the minus strand of NC_059113.1, from coordinate 45,884,941 downwards.
GGTTCCTAAACCAGCTAAAGATTGATCTACCGTGTGACCCAGCTATAGCACTCCTAGGCATATATCCAAAGGATTCATCTCATCTCCTTAGAAATACGTTCTCAACCATGTTTATTGCTGCTCAATTTATAATAGCTGGGAAATGGAAGCAGCCTAAATGTCCCTCAACTGATGAGTGGATAATGAAGATGTGGCACATTTATACAATGGAGTTCTACTCAGCAGTGAAGAAAAATGAAGCTATGAAATTTGCAGAAAAATGGATGGACCTGGAAGGGATTATACTAAGTGAGGTAACCCAGGCCCAGAAAGCCAAGCGCCACATGTTCTCTCTCATATGTGGATACTAGCTACAGATGACTGGGCTTCTGAGTGAGAAGGAAAATAATTAGTAGCAGAGGACAGTAAGTTAAAAAGGAGACATAAAGGGAAGAGAAAGGAAGGGAGGAGGGTACTTAATAGGTTGATATTGTATATATGTAAGTACAATGATTGTGACTGGGAGGTAATATGATGGAGAATGGAATTTCAAAGGGGAAAGTGTGGGGGGTGGGTAGGGAAGGAATTACCAAGGGATTTTTTTATTAATCATGGAAAATGCTAATATAAACTTAAAAAAAAAAAGATAAAAGAATCCAACAGAACTCCAAACAGACTGGACCAAAGGAGAAACTCTCCTAGACATATTATCATTAAGACTCTAAACTTTGACACCAAAGAGAAAATCCTAAAATCAGCTAGGGAAAAACAGCACACAACTTTCAAAGGAAACCCCATCAGATTTACTTCAGACTTCTCAATGGAAACCTTGAAAGCTAGAAGGGCCTGGAATGAAATCTCTAATCTCTATGAAATTATGGCTTCTAACCCAAACTACTCTACCCAGCAAAAGTATCCCTCATAATAGATGGTGAAAGAACAACTATCCACGACAAAACTTAGCTTTACAATTATATGAACACAAAACCAAACCTACAGAAAGTATTCCAGGAAATTCTCCATAGAGAAGAAACAATAACCAAACACAAATGCCTAAAAGATGCAGATCACAACAACCAAACTCAGAGTAGGCACAAAAAATTTCAAATTCCATGAAAACACTAACACACCTCTACCACCACAACATGGCAGGGATCAAATCAAATCTCACAGTCATTACCCTAAATATTAATGGCCTTAATTCACCCATCAAGAGACACAAGCTAACAGGGTGGATCAAAAAATTAGACCCCTAAATCTGCTGCCTTCCAGAAACCCACCTCACCACTAAAGACAGACACCTCCTCAGGGTAAAAGGGTGGAAAACAATATTCTAAGTAGATGGGAATAAGAAACAAGCAGGTATAGCTATATTAATATTGGATAAAATTGATTTCAAACCAGAAACAATAAAAAAGACAAAGAAGGCTACTTCCTACTTATCAAGAAGGATATTAAGAGGATATTACAATCCATCAAGAGGATATTACAATCATAAATCTGTATGCACCAAACAAAGGGGCACCACAGTTCATTAAAAAAAAAAAAACAAAAAAAAAAAAAACCTACTTGATAATAAAAGAGAAATAACCACCAACACCATCATAGCTGGGGACTTCAACACACCATTATCAGTAATAGATCATCCAAACAGAAACTCAACAGGGAAGTAAGAAAGCTCAACAAAACCATAGACACTTAGACCTAATGGACATCTACAGAGCTTTCCATCCTAAATCCACAGACTACACATTCTTTTCAGCAGCCCATGGAACATTCTCTAAAATAGACCATATACTGTGTCACAAAGACTGCCTCCACATATTTAGGAAAATTGACATAATTCCCTGCATGATATCAGATCATGATGCTATACTACTAGAAATCAACAACAAAAGACCCACCAAGAATCCCAATGGAACCTGGAAACTGAAGAGCACACTCATTAACAATAAATAGATAGTGGATGAAATAAAAAATGAAGTTGCAAAATCCCTGGAATTGAATGACAATGAGAACACATCATACCAAAACTTATGGGACACAATGAAGGCGGTCCTCAGGGGAAAATTTATAGCACTCAATGCCTTCATAAAAAAGACAGAAAGATCCCAAATCATTAGCCTAACCATCCACCTAAAGGCACTGGAAAAAAAACAAGAAAAATCCAACCCAAAGAGCTCCAGAAGGAAGGAAATAATTAAAATCAGAGCAGAAATTAATGAATTGGAAAGCAAGGAAACAATTAAGGCAATTGACAAAACAAAGAGCTGGTTCTTTGAAAAAACAAACAACATTGACAAACTTCTGGCCAATTTGATCAATTTGTTGGGAATGTAGGATGGTACAACCACTTTGGAAAGCAATATGGAGACTCCTGAAAAAGCTGACTATAGAGATACCAACAGACCCAGTTATAACCTTACTGGGCATCTACCCTACAACCTTCAAACCACAGGCCAGAGCGATTTGCTCAACCATATTTGTAGCAGCTCAATACATAATAGCTAAAAGCTGGAATCAACCCAGATGTCCATCATTAGGAGAATGGATAACTAAGATGTGGTATAACTACGCAATAGAATTCTATACAGCAGTAAGAAAAAAATGACACAAAGAAATTTGAAGAAAAATGGTTGAACCTGGAACAGATCATTCTCAGTGAACTTACCCAATCACAGAAACAAAACAGACAAATAGTCTCACTCATCTACAACACCTAACCTGAATCTACCCAAGATACCTTACATACCCAGCAAGCACCTCATGGACTAGATACTAGGATGGATGGGGAGGGATGGGAAGGCATCAAAGGGGTGGAAAACACTAATCTGGACCCAAACTGCAATGGGTACCATAAAATTCTACTTCCTAAAAGGCAGACCAAATGGCTGAATCTTCACTAGACCCTTACAGGAAACACCTGAACCACAAGACACTGGAGAGGGTAGGATCAAGACTAACCTAAATCTCCTACATCTTCCTTCCCTCCCTCTCCCCCTTCCCCCCCGTCCTCTCTAACTCTTGTATAGTAATTATATTTTTCCTCATATTCTTAGTGGGCACTGACCTGTAACCCCCACTACCAGCATGGGGCTATCATACACAATGAACTTTTGTTCAAAGAAACCTACAAGTTTTCCTACAACAATGACAGACTTCTGTCAGAGTACTTGATGACCCACCAAAGTTCAGTGGTAAGACCCTATTGCTGAAGACACCATATGCAGCTGACATGTAAAATGGAATGGCATGGCTGGAAGCCAGGAGAGAGTTAATCCCCAGACAGTCAGTGTGTCTAGTGCCAGAAGGTACTACATGGGCGACTGGGGGAAATGACCAATATCTGTCCAAGCAACTCATGGTCTAACCTAATTAGCAACAAATAACCTGGTGTGATGCCCACACAAGTGCAATAGTGGCACAGCCGTGGTGGAGAACCAACTGCTCTTGATTTGGCTAACTGATCCCTTCAGTGGTACGATACCCATAGCTGGAGCTGGGAAACAAGTCAGAACCATATCCAAACATAAGCCCACTCTCCAATATAAAGCTACCATCAATCATGGGGTAGAAGAGGGCCTACACCTATCAAGCTCTCTATCAAAAAAGTGTTATCTCAATTTTCCGGGTGCTAACTTAACTCTCTGTTGAAGAATCTGCTTCTCTTTTTCAGATAGATGCAGATCCTAAGGAGAGAGCTGCCCCAACATACCTCAAAAGGGGCCCAACTGAAACTAAAGAAAATTGGCAAAACAAGCAAGGGTGCTGTTTTCCTGATGAACCAGATACCAGTACAAAGGGGAAGGAGACTAACACAGAGAAAAATCAACTCCTACCAAATCAGAGAGCCAGAGCCTCAGAGGCTCCCAACACGTCAGCACTGAAGCAGACCAAAAATGAACCCAACATGGCTCAGGGCGGAAAGAATGTCAGTGTTACATGTTGGGTCATGATATGCAGAGACATTTATCGTACCAATAACTGTGGGCTAACTCCACAATGCACGACCCACTTACATCAACATGGAGGGTCCATTGGGAGGGGGTAGATCATAGTTGAGCCTAAACAATGGTACCAAACTGCCTGTATTTGCTGAAAAGAAAACTAATAAATTAAGTTTTAAAAATATTTAAAAAACAATGAAACAAAATGGGACAGAAAAAAAAAGAAATTAATGCTTCTTTTTTTCTAAATTATTTGGCTCAAAGATGATTAGTGTATTTAGTCATTATAATTTCTGTGATTATTTTTCAATATTTATTTGTTTGAAAGAGAGAGGGAGAGAAAGAGAGAGATGGAGAGAGTGGGAGGAGGAGGAGGAGGAGGAGGAGGAGAGAGAAATGGCATACCAGGGCCCCTAGCCATGGAAACCTAACTCCAAACATGAAGGCCACCTTGTACATCACACCCAAAGGCATTGCCCCTCCCCAATAACTGACAACTACTCTCATGATGCATAATCCACAACCCCATGAGCAATACCAGAAACCTCACTGAGGAGGGCTCCCTGCAGAATGGGGACAGGGAGGAGGAAAAAGACGGTACCAGCACATGATGTATCCACACAAAACATGTTTTTAATAAAAATAATGCATGGTCTTGGGGAGGACATTGTATGGATGGAGAAGGGAGAAATGTGGTGAATAAACTTCAGATTGTTGTGAATCTCCAGGCAATAAAGTTGTCCTCAAGTTCATTTCTTTCTGGAACAGACTTCTCCACTAATTCAGATTTCCTTTATGCATGTGTAGTCCTTTCACCAAAGACTGTTCAGAGCTAGTGCTGAATCTTCAGTTTCTTAAAATAGGATTGGCAAGGAGAAATATTTAATGATCCTGATCCTCAACACCTTTCCATTGGCTACAGGTTTATCATAAGGGATATTATCTCATCAGAATAAATAAATACATATGTTCACCCTCTGGATTCTTTTGAGCTTTAGAGAACAATGCCTCAAGTATAGCAGTAGAATGCTGAGCAACTTAAGATATAGGAAATGAAAAAAACTATAAAAACAGTGCCTTTCTTATGTTTCTCCTATTTCAGGGTAGATCTCTGACATCATAACCCCCATAGAAGCAAAACAGTTTCCTCTGCATCCTCCCTGAAGTCAGGCATATTAAGACATGTCACTGGAAGACAGAATGACAGATCGACTTCTGGGTTAGATGGTGGCATAGGAGTCATGCCAAACAAGCTGAAGGAGGGATTTAAGCAAAACTATAGCAAAATACACTCTTATTCCAAAAAGTGAAGGTGTATAGGTTTTTTATCTGCCACAGTAGGGAAGCAGGAGAGACCAAGTTCTACCAGAATGGAGGAAACTGGCCAAAATCCAGTGGAGTCATTTGCAGCCTAATCCATGTGGATCTGTATGCCCAACTGGCCTGGCACCAAGCTGCAGGAACAGAGACCAAGTGAGGGAAATTTATAATCTTACCAGCTTCCTTGCAAAGTCAAGAAGCCTCAATGGAAGACAGCAGAGATCAATAGAAGGGGATGCAGGTAAGGAGCAACTGAGCAGTTCCAGGAAAACTCCAGGCTTCCAACACTCTCCCATCCCCTAGCCTTCAGAGCCATGATCCTGCAGAGAACACATTTAACTCTATGTGGCAGGGTACCAAGCAAAGCTGATCAAAACACCAAATCCCCAGCACAACATGAAGGGGTCAAGGTGGGGACTCAGAATTGGAGAGATCTGAAGCCAACCCAAAAATTAACAAGGCTGGCTGACCAAAAAATTAAAAAAAAAAAAATTAAGTAGGTACATAGGACTTCACTAGAAGTTCTAATCTCTCTTTCCATATGGGTTACACATTCATGGTTGGCTTTACCATTCTCAATTCAGCTGTATTTGGGAGTTGACTATTGCAGCCTTTGATGCTTTCAGATTCATAGGGCCTTTGTGTTTTTCTTCTGTCAATATTGGGGGTATGGTCTGATTCAGACCCAGATGATCTGGAACCAATTTCAGAACAAAAGTCTCAACTCCCCAGCTGACAGGATTAAAGGTGGAGAGGAGCACACACCTTTAGACATTTTGGCTTTATAAGGTTATCTGTTTGTTTGCTTTTGATTGAAAGTGTATAATACACAGTTGAATTATAGAATTTTGCTATTAATTTGCACCACACAGCCCAGTAGAATACATGAATAGCAAGCAAACTCACCAACTAGGAATACTTCTGCATTTGGATTGGAGTAAAAGAGCTACGCTTGACACCTTGAATTCCTACTCTAAACATAGATGAAGTTGGATTTCCAAGTCTAAGAGGACTGAAGATAATTAGAAAATCCAAACATCAACTTGATCCAGGATGCAAAACTCACTACATTATAATACAAGAAACACAAAGAATCAAGACAATATAATATCATAAAAAATCATAAATCCACCAGAACTGACACACAATGTGATGGTTTTAGATGAAATGCCTGTCAAAGATTTGTATAAAATTATATTATGTATACTCAAAGATATCAGAGAAGACATGAATCAAGGAAGCAAATAAAGGAATTAAAGAAGAAAACACACTACTGAAGGAATTCAAGGAGAACACAGGGAATCAGCTTAATGAAATAAAGTGGTCATTACAAGACATGAGTAATGGAATAGAAACACAGAAGAAAAACCAGGCAAAAATTCTAGCACTGAAAAAATATCTATGGAAAGTCTCACCAGTAGAAGGGATGAAGGAGAGAACAGAATATGTAAAGTAGAAGACTAAATGTCAGATCTAATACAGTCCAATTAAAAGAAAGGCAAGCTAATAGGAAGGTATAAATGGGACTTTTAAGATATTCAGGGCATTATGAAAAGATCAAATATAAGATTTCAGGGTGTAGTAGGAGGAGAAGAATTTCAATCCAAAGGCATAATAGGAATTTTAAACCAAATCATAGTAGAAAATTTTCTAGAACACCAAACAGACAAAACCTGAAAAGAAGTGCTGCTCACCATTGTTACAGTTAAACTACTAAATATGCAAACCAAAGAAAATATATTGAAAGCATTTAAAGATAAAAAACAAATCACCTACAAAGGCAAGCCCATCAGGGTAACAGCAGATTACTCAACACAAACTTTAAAAGCCAGAAGGGCTTGGAATGATGTATTCCAAATTCTGAATGATAATAACTGTCAACCAAGATTAATTTACCCTGCAAAGCTTTCTATCCAAATTGAAGGAGAAAAAAAATTCCACATCAAAACTAGGCTAAAGGAATTTATGACAACTAAGCCAGCTCTACCAAAAACTGTTTGAGGGAATCATTTATGCTGAAGAGAAAGCAAAGCACATACACGAGAATACAGGAAAAAATAAACCATACTTAGAAAACAGTTAAAACAGGAGAGCAAAGGAAAAACAGGAAGCATTACAAAACAAGTAGAATAGTGAGAATGAATACATACCTTTCAATAATAACGCTTAATATCAATGGCCTCAATGCCCCACCCAAAAGACATAGACTTGCAGAATGGATTAAAGTATGAATCCTGCTTATAATGACACCTGGGAAACTCATCTCTCAATAAAAGATAGATACTGTCTTAGGACAAAAGGATGAAAACAGTATTTTAAGAAAATGGCCCTAGGAAACAAGCAGGGGTTTCTATCCTAGTATCTGACATGATAGACTTCAAACCAACATTAGTGAGGAAAAGATAAAGAAGATCACTTTAAACTGATTAAAGGAAAACTCCAACAGGTGGACATTATGGTCCTAAATGTATTTGTACCTAACATGGGGGCTGCCAATTTCACCAAACACTACTAGACTTACAGTCACAGATAACACCAAACACAACTGTAGTAACTTCAAGACCCCACTCTCATCAATTGACAGGTCATCACAGCAAAATATAAACAGAGACATCTGGATTAAATGATGTCACGGAACAAATGGACCTAATAGATATCTACAGAATATTCCATCCAAGGGCTACAGAATATACATTTTTTTTATCAGCAGCACATCAAACATTCTCTAAAATAGGCCATATTTTAGGACATAAAACAAATCGTAACAAATACAGGAAAATTGAAATAATTCCTTATACTCCATCTGGTCACAATGGGGGAAAATACAAACCAGCAACAAGAAAAACTGTAGAGTGTACAGAAATTCATGGAAGCTAAGCAGTACTCTATTGAATGATGAGTAGGTCATTGAAGAAATTTAAAAGGATATAAATAAATTCATGAAATCAAATTATGATGAGAATACAACATACCAAAACCTTGGGGCACAATGAAGGCTGTTCAAAGAGGGAAATTTATAGCTCTAAGTGCCTATATTAAGAAATTAGGGAGTTCACAAGTAAACAATTTAATGTTTCCCCTTAAGCCTTTGGAAAAAGAAGAACAAGGCAAACCAATATCAGCATATGAGAGGAAATAATGAATATTGGGGCAGAGATTAATGAAATAGAAACTGAAAAAAGAAAGAAGAAAAAAGAATTAATGAAACAAAGGGTTGGTTCTTTTTTAAGGTTTGATAAAACTGTAGCAAATATGACCAAAAGAAAGAGAAAAGAGATAAAAATTAATTAAATTAGAGATGAAAAATGGACCATTACCACAAAAAAAAAAACAAAAAACCTAAGGACATACTTTAAGAACATATCCACCTCTAAATTGGAAAATCTGAAAGAAATGGATGATCTACTTGATTCATATGACATATAAAAATTAAATAAAAAAGAAGTAAACCATTTAAATAGACATATAACAAGTATGGAGGTCTGGTCCAAGTAGCAACAAAAAATTCTCCCAATTAAGGAAAGTCTAGGCCCAGCTTGATTCACCAGTGAATTTTACCAGACTTTCATAGAAGAGCTAACACCAATGCTTCTCATAATTTTCCATAAAATAGAAAAGGAAGTAATTCTACTGAACTCCTCTGTACAAAGTTAGCATCCCCCTGATATCAAAACTAGGTAAACACAGAAAGAAAAAAGAAAAGAAAAGAAAATTACAGATCTAACTCCCTCATGAACATACTTGCAAAATTTTTCAACAAATGATTGGCAAACAGAATATAAGAATATATCAAAAAGATTATTTGCCCTAAGTTGGCTTTATCCCAGTGACGCATGGATGGTTCAACATACACAAATTGAGAAATGAAATATACCATATTAATGGACTTAAGGAGAAAATCTCATGCTTTTCTCAATAGATGCAGGAAATGCATTTGACAAATTCCAACATCCCTTCATGATAAAAGTCCTATATAGACTGGGAATAGAAAGAACATATCTCAACATAATAAAAGCTATTTATGACAAACCTACAGCCAACATAACACTAAATGGGGAAAAACTTGAAGTTTTTCCACTAAATTCAGGAATAAGATAAGGGTGTCCACTGTCCCCACTTTTATTTAATATTGTACTATAAGTCTTAGCAACAGCAATAAGGCAAGAGGCACTCATAAAAGAGATATAAATTGGAAAGGAAGGGATCAAATTATCCTTATTTACAGATGAGATGATTCTATATATAAAAGACCCTAGAGAGTCTACCCGCAAACTGTTAGAGCTAACAAACACTTTTAATAACTTAGCAAGCTACAAAATAAACACACAGAAATCAGTAACTTTCCTATATACTAACAACAAACATGTAAAGGATGAAATCAGGGGATCACTCCCATTTACAATTGCTTCAAAAATAAATATATAAAGTTCCTTGGAATAAAGCTAACCAAGGAAGTGAAGGATCTCTATAACGATGACTTTAAAACATTCAAGCAAGAAACTGCAGAAGACATTAGGAAATGGAAAGATATCCCATGTTTTTGGATTGGAAGAATCAATACTGTGAAAATGTCAACCTTACCAAAAGCAATCTACACATTTAATGCAATTCCCATTAAAATCCCGATGGCATTATTCATGTAAATCAAAACAATCCTAAAATTAATTTGGAAGCACAAAAAAACCTCAAATAACCAAAACAATTTTGAGCAACAAAAATAAGGTTGATGGTATCACAGTACCCAATTTTAAGCTATAATATAAAACCATAGTAGTAAAAACACCATGGTACTGGCACAAAGACAGACACAGAGATCAATGGAACAGAATAGAGGATCCAGATGTAAGTCTAGGTACCTACAGCCATCTAATTTTTGACATAAAAAATGTGAAAAAAATATTCATTGGAGAAAAGACAGCCTTTTCAACAAATTGTGCTGAGAAATTTGCATACCTATATATAGGATGAAAATAGGTCTTTGTCTTTCTCCATGTACAAGAATCAAGTCCAAATGGATCAGGGACCTTAATATCAGACCTGAAACTCTGATACTGATAGAGGAAAAATAGGGAAAGCCCTTCAACTTATTGGCATAGGCAATGACTTTCTGAATGTAACCCCAGTTGCTCAGGAAATAAAACCACTAAACAACCACTGGGGTCTCATGAAATTACAAAGCTTTTGTATAGTAAAAAACACTATGAATAGAGCAAAGAGACAATCTACACAGTGGGAGAAAAGTCTTTATCAGCTATACATCTGTTCGAGGATTAATATCCCAAATATACAAAGAACTCAAACAATAAAACAATAAAAAATCAAACAACCCAATTAAAAAAATGGACTATGGAACTAAATAAAGAGTTCTTAAAAGAAGAAATACAGTTGACATATAAACATCCAAAAAAGTATTCTAGGGCTAGAGAGATGGCTTAGCAGTTAAATCCTTGCCTGTGAAGCCTAAGGATCCCGGTTCGAAGCTCAATTCCCCAGGGCCTAGGTTAGCCAGATGCACAAGGGGGCACATGCATCTGGAGTTCATTTGCAGTGGCTGGAAGCCCCAGCACACCCATTCTCTCTCTCTCTCTCTCTCTCTTTCTCTCCCTCTCTCTCTCTGTCTCTCCTCTCTCTCTCCCCCCCCCCTCTCTGTTGCTTTCAAATAAATCATATCAAAATAAACCAAAAAACTTAAAAATTTTAAAAGTGTTCTAAATCCTAGGTCATCAGGGAAATGTAAATTAAAACTACTTTGAAATTCTTTCTTACTGCTTTCAGAATGGCTATCATTAGGAAAATAAATGACAATAAATGTTGGCAAGGAAGTGAAATAAGGAGGACCCTTCTATGCTGTTGGTGGGAATGTAATCTGGTACAGCCATTGTGGAAATCAATGTGGAGATTCTTGAGACAGCTAAAAATAGATTTGCCATCTGATCTAGCTATAGCAGCCCTAGGCATATATCCTAATGGCATGTCTCACTACCTTAGAAATGCTTGCACCCCCGTGATTATTGCTGCTCTATTCACAATAGCTAGGAAATGGAACCAGCCTAGATATCCTTCAACAGATGAATGGATAATAAAGATGTGGTACACTTGCACAATGGAGTTCTATTCAGCAGTAATGAAAAATGAAGTTATGGAATTTGCAGGTTAAATGGATGGATCTGGAAAGGATTATACTAAGTGAGGTAACCCAGGCCCAAAAAGCCAAACATCACAAGTTCTCTCTCATATGTGTATCCTAGTTACAAATGTTTAGACTTATGTTAGCTGGAATGAAAAATCAGTAGCAGAGGCCAGTGAACTAGAAAAAGGTTATAAGAGGGTTGTGGAGGGAAGGACTTAAGGGATGGTATTGTATATATATATAAGAAGAAGAACAGATTGCAAGAGTGGAATGGCTTAAATGAAGACAGGGAAAGAGACTGAGTAAGAGAAGGGTGGAGGGAGGATAAGTCAAAATTCAAGATATTCTGAATAAGATATATTAAAGCCTACGTTTTTGGATAACAGTACACTCAGAAATCAAAGATTGTTACTAGAAAAATTGTAGTACCAGGTATAGGATACCTTTCACTGAGTTGTTGGCCAGGGAATTCCCTTTTGCTTCCAAAACATTACAGGTTATTGCTATGATCGCTGGTTTCCCAAGAGAAACTATTTGCTGAAAACTTCACATGCCTAGGTGGCAATGTCACTGAGAAATCAAGCTGGGGCTGAGTTGAAAACCTTGTCCCTGTAGACCATCTGGGTGTAAGCTGGAAAAAGGCACACTGCATGTAGCCCTATGAGAGACAGAAGTAATTAGCTATAAAAAGAGTGGAATGGAAGCCTCTTGTTTGGCCTGATAGGCCAAATGATGGAATGCATGTAAAAGTGGCATGTCTGCTGGGGGAGGTCAGGGACCAACTGCTCTTTAATTGGACTGCAGATCCCCTCTATGGGAGGAAATTCATGCCTGATGCTGAAAACCTAATCAAAGTGCTACGGCAGGGGAGGTCATGAGCTGAAGGGGTTTAAAGCCTGCTCTTGCCTGGCTAAATACACATATTACACTCACCTAATTGACCAGTAAGCACTACATTTAATGTTCATATTCATATATTAATGCTACTCTCACTTTTGGTTAGAGAAGCTTCTCTTTTCTGATGGCAGTGATCACTGGGATGACCCCCCCAAAAAAAACATAGTGCTGAAAAGAAGTGACAGAGGAGTGTTCAGCACTGAAACATCTCTATCACACCCTCCAAGTCTCTGGGTCCATTGTGAAAGAGGTGGAAGAAAGAATGTAAGAACCAAAGGAAGAGTAGGACTCCTTACAATCAACAGTCCAGACAGAAATTGGCCTCAATATCCATGACCTTGCAGTGCCTAGCAGCACCTTCACAAGACCCTCATAATAGGCTAAAAAGATGATGACATCAAAATAAAAGAGAGACTAATGGAAAGAAGTAGGAGATATGGAGGGTGGGGTTGTGAGGGAGAGAATTATCATGGTATATAAGTATAGAAGTTGTCAATAAAAATGTACTACTAGTTAAGCTCTTGCCTATGAAGCCTAAGGACCCCGGTTCGAGGTTCGATTCCCCAGGACCATCATTAGCCAGATGCACAAGGGGGCACACGCATCTGGAGTTTGCTTACAGTGGCTGGAGGCCCTGGCGTGCCCATTCTCACTCTCTCTGTCTCTCTGTCTCTCTCTGTCTCTCTCTCTGCATCTTTCCCTGTCTGTCACTCTCAAACAAATAAATAAAAATGAACAAAATTGTACATTAAAAATAATACTAATAATAATTTGAAGGCTGGAGATACGATTCATTGGTTAAAGCGCTTTCCTGCAAATCCTAACGACCCAGGTTTTTTTTTCCCAGTGCCCACATAAAGCAAGATGCATAAAGTGGCACATCCATCTGGAGTTTGTTTGCAGTGGCTGGAGGCCCTGGCACTCATGCTCTCTCTCTCTCTTTCTCTCTCTCACTCTCTCTCTCTCTCTCTTGCTCTCTCTCTCTGCCTCTTTCTCTATCTGTTGCTCTCAAATAAATAAATAAAAATGAACAAAAATGTACATTAAAATAATACTAATAATAATTTGAGGACTGGAGATATGAATCATTGGTTAAAGCACTTTCCTGAAAATCCTAATTACCCAGGTTTATTCCCAGTGCCCACATAAAGCAAAATGTATAAAGTGGCTAATCCATCTGGAGTTTGTTTACAGTGGTTGGAGGCCCTGGCACTCGTGTGCTCTCTCTCTGTCTGTCTCTCTCTCTGTCTGTCTCTGTCTGTCTGTCTGTCTGTCTCTCTCTCTCTCTCTCTCTCTCTCTCGCTCGCTTGCTCGCTCGCTGTTTGCAAATAAACAAATATTTTTTTTTAAATATTTTTTTTGTTCATTATTTATTTATTTATTTGAGAGCGACAGACACAGGGAGAAAGACAGATAGAGGGAGAGAGATAGAATGGGCGCGCCAGGGCTTCCAGCCTCTGCAAACGAACTCCAGACGCGTGCGTCCCCTTGTGCATCTGGCTAACGTGGGACTTGGGGAACCGAGCCTTGAACCGGGGTCCTTAGGCTTCACAGGCAAGCGCTTAACCGCTCAGCCATCTCTCCAGCCCAACAAATATTTTTTTTAAATATAATTTCAGGGCTGGAAGATTACCCAGCGGTTAACATGCTTGCCTACAAAGCCTAATAACTGGTGATTGGTTCCCTGGTACCCACATGAAGCCAGATGCACAAAATGGGACATCTCTCTGTCTTTCTCTCTGTCTCTCTCCTTGCAAGTAAATAAATGAATATTTTTTAAAAAGTTAAAAAAAAAATGACTGGCAGATCCTACCACATCACAACCACATTTTTCCCAGGAGCTATATAGTGTCCTTTGGTCCCACTCACTTTCCAGAGAGCATCATCTATAAAGTAACATGTTGTAAGGTTCACTTGTTTTATAAAAGGACATGTACATCCAGAAATGCCTGTGTACACTTGTAACCTTGATGTAATGTTAGCACTATGGAGACTGGGACATGAGGTTCACAAATTCGAGACCAGTTTGGGATATCTAAGGTAATCCTTTGAAAGTTTGTCTTTGCCTTCCACTTCATTTGACACAAGGTCAGTTCTGTTGTTTGCTGCTGCATGCTCCAGCCTGGCTAGCCTATCTCTGTCTCCCATTCCACATAAGAGAGATGGAATTACACATGCGCATGCTACTGCCTCTGGCTTCTACAGAGATTCTGGGGATCAGAATTCAGGTTGTAGTGATTACAAAACCAAATACTTTCTTCATTAAACCACCTCAGGAAGCCATAATTAACTTTTTCCTCCTTTCTTGTCCTAAATTATTTTCTTCTGGTGATTCTCATTCCTTTGAAAAGCTTAGACAGTGGAACACTGATTTCTGAAGCAAATGTGGGTAACTTCAGGAAATGAATATAGCTGCATAACCAGTACCTTATCCAGATGTAATTATGAAATACATGAAACAAGTCTATGCTTTCTTCAAGAAAAATCTTCTCCCATCAGCTTTGATTGCTCTTGGGCTTCTTAGACATGCTTTCTTGACCCTGAGACTATATGCCTAAAATAGTGTCATCCACAATTAATTCATGATGTTTCATGAATCCACTGTATATGCGTGGTTAATCCTAAACAATGTTTCTTTACATTACTGAATGAAATTAAAAGATATCATATTCCATGCCACCTTGACCTGATGGACTTCTGGATTGCTTCTACCATGACTGCTATTTTGTTGACAAATCCCTGCTGCCCCAAAGGAACACAAATGTAAGTGCTGAAATAACAAGAGCACATCCACTTGAAGTGCTATAGCTTGGAGATCCAATGAGGTCTCACTAGTAAGTTAAAATGTTGGTGCGCACCTTTCTTTCCAGGTAAGACAATGATGAGAGCCATTTCCTGGCTCTGCCCATTCCAAACTCACATTCCTTGCCATATGGCTCCTTCATCTTCAAAGGCAGGCATGGACAGACTATTCACTCATTCTATGTGCTCATGTTTCCCTGTAGTAGTCCTGAATTCTTTTAAAATTCATTATAACATTTTCAGCAACATGTATGTGTGTATATAACATATATATATATATATATATATATATATATATATATATATATACACACACATATATAATACTTTGAACACACACTCATATCTTAACCATCTCTTTGATCTCCTACTTTCATAGATTTTTGGTTTTTCACTGAAGATTTCACATGTGATAGAAAGTATTTATTTATTTCACTTAATATGCATCATATTTTGTGGATGTATGATTTTTCCCTTAGGAGAGGCAAAAGGCATGGGCAAATGGTGACATGGAAAATCAATGAGACATTTTTCTATTCAGGATTGACTTGATACCATGCTGCCAACAGAAAATACCAGACAGTTCCAATTGAGATATTTAGGGGAAATTTTAATTTTTTTTTCAATTATTTATTTATTTATTTGAGAGCGACAGACACAGAGAGAAAGACAGATAGAGGGAGAGAGAGAGAATGGGCGCGCCAGGGCTTCCAGCCTCTGCAAACGAACTCTAGACGCGTGCGCCCCCTTGTGCATCTGGCTAACGTGGGACCTGGGGAACTGAGCCTCGAACCGGGGTCCTTAGGCTTCACAGGCAAGCGCTTAACCGCTAAGCCATCTCTCCAGCCCAATTTTAAATTTTTTAGGGCATAATTTGTTATTGCCATCTGGCTATAGTTTTTATTCTTTTACCTAACCATTCATAGTTTCATCATCTTTCTATTAAATTAGCTTTTAATTTATTTTTGAGAGAAAGAGAATGGGCATGTCAGGGCTTCCAGCCACTGCAAACAAACTCAAGCCACAGGTGCCATCTTGTGCATCTAGTTACATGGGTCCTAGAGAATCAAGCATGGGTCATTTGGTTTTGCAGACAAGTGCCTTGCCTGTGAAGCCATATCTCCAGCCCATTTTCTTTGTTTTTAATAGCTAAGTTAAGTGGGATACATATTTTTGTATTTGCATTGATTTATAGGAGTATTACATAGATACTATATGGAAATGAGGAAAATAATCTGTTTAAAAGAAGTCCCTAACCTGACTGGCAGAGAAGATGAAACTTTTTTTAAGAAATGCCTGGTAAAATTAATAAACCTTGTTATGAAAAACTCATGATTTGAATTTGCATATCCTACTTATGGAGAATGAATTGTTTAAATGCTCACCAGTGAGCAATTAGTTACTTAAATTGGTTCACTTTTTACAAATTAGTGACATAAAATTAAAGTGAACAGAAGAATGTCCCATCTTCATTATTTGTTACTTCTGTTTGGTTATTTATTCCTTAGAATATTTAGAGAGACACATCTCCTTGTAAGTGGAGATTTTACTCAGGGATCATACTTTAAACTCCAAACAGTATGAGTTCGAACATTTCTCTCAGAAAACACTGATTATGAGATATTTGAAGGCCTATTTAGTTCAACAGTACCAGGAATTCATGGAGGAAACCCCTTATCACTGCAGACACCACTGAAAAGAAGGTAAACATTACACACAACACCACAGAATCTTCTTTAACCTATGTCCCACAGTCTCCAGCCTTAGTGGTTTGATTCAGGTGTCCCCATAAACTTAGGTGCTCTGAATGCTAGGCTTCCCAGCTGATGACAATTGGAGATTAAAGCTTCATGGAGGTGGTGTATTATTGGGGATGGGCTTATGGGTGTTATACCAACTCCCCCTTGACAGTGCTTGGCACACTTTCCTGCTGCTATGGTCCACCTTATGTTGGCCAGGGAGGGATGTCCACCCTCTGCTCTTGCCAGCATTTTCCCTGCCATTGTGTAGCTTCCCCTCAAGCCTGTAAGCCAAAACAAACCTCTTATTTTCCCACACACTGCTTCTGACTGGGTGATTTTTACCAGTAATATAAACCTGAGTACAAAAGTAAAGTTGGTGCCAGAGGAGTGGGATTGCTTTTAGACATGTGATTGTGTGGCTTTGGTCTTTTTGATTTTCTAAATGAATGTGGAAGGATTTGACACGTTGGCTTAAGAGAGGCCTTGCAATGCTGTAAATACAGCTTGATGGACTATTCTGGTCAGAGTTAAAAGACCTGAATGTAGTGAACTCTAGACTGTGAGGTTTGGTTTGTGAAGGTAAGAAAGCTTTAACTGGCCTGGGTTAGAGGCAGTTTATATGACAAGCTTGTTGTTATGGCCATGTCCTGTGAAGTTGTGCAGAGTTTCATTGTGTAGAAATGGACTGTTTGCAGAGGGATATGGTACAGAAAAAAAAATAATATTTGGAACTTCTGCCCATTCAGCTATAGTTGAGAGATTACAACCTTTGACACTGAACCAGGTGAACTGCACTGGGGCAACAGGAAGAATGTAGACTCTATTGAAGGTGCCTGAGTGCTCAAGAAGTGTCCTGTTCTTTAAAGTCTGCTTTATTGGGTTAACAAATTGGCACCCTACCTGGTATTGTCAAGTATAAGAAATGTAGGAGATGGTCATTGAGTTTTCAATGCAGTCTTGTGTTTTGGAAATGGCCATGGGCAGTGTGAAGCCGGAAATCCTGCATGGAGACCTGATGGAAACTTGACGATGAATCACGGATTACAGTGGCGATCCAATGGAGATGCCAGGACCACAAGATGGCTGCTAAGGAAACCTGCTGGCCCAATTAAGTTTTCCAGGACTGTGAGTAGCCTAGGTAGAGGAATAGAATTGGAACTCCAGAGATGTGTTGCTGGTTAGAATTATCAAACTTAAAGACTTTTCACTGACTAGAGCTTTTGGACTTGATACTACAGAGTTTGATGTTTGTTCTGCTTAAATCTTTTGTTGGTTGAATATTTATTTGCTATGCTCAGTGCCATCTTGTTGCAGTGTGAGTGATTATTTTGTGCCATTATGGGTTTTGGGGGGATTTTTTGGTATTATGGCCAGTTGAAAGACCTTGGACTATGGGGATTTTTGTATATTACTAGGATTGATAAAAACTATGGGGACTTTTAAAGTTGAACTTAAAGCATTGTATTTTATATCATGTATGGATATCAGTTTATGGGGGCAGGGATGGAAAGTGGTGGTTTGATTCAGGTGACCAAACAAACAGGTATTCTGGATGTTAGGTTCACCAGCTGATGGCAACTGGAAACTAAAGCCTCCTGAAGGAGATATATTGGTGGGGATGGGCTTATTGTTGTTATAGCCAGTTTCCTCATGCCAGTGTTTGGCACATTCTCCTATTGCTGTCATCCACCTTATGTTGGCAAGGGGGTGATGTCCACACTTTACTCATGCCATTGTTTTGCCTGCCATCATGGAGCTTCCCCCTTTAGTCTCTAAGCCAAAGTAGCCAAAGTAAACCTTTTGTTTTTTTTTTCCCACAAGCTGATCTTGGCTGGGAAATAATAAATACCAGCAATGTGAACCTGACTGCCACACCACCACAAACACAAACACCACAAACAGACAAATAGTATGACATATTTAGTGTATTTCCACTTGAAATATAAAGTTCTTAATGCTACCATAGCCAAATAACATGTGCCCAAAAACTGCTTTGCATGATTAGGTACATAAAATATTATTTCACATTTTTGTAGAAGTTTTTGAATTTTAATTTCTTACACTTTTTGCACTACCTGGTAAAGATTTGAAATTATTAATATAAACACAACTCATAATTTATGCCATATAACTTTATTCACTATAATTTAAAAAAATATTGTTGCTTTTATTTATATATATGAGAGCAAAAGATGGAGAGAGAAAGAGGCAGATATTGAGAGAGAGAGAGAGAACGGGCGTGCCACTGCAAAAGAACTCCAGGCACGTGTGCCTCCTTATGCATCTGGCTAATGTGGGTCCTGGGGAATCAAGCCTTGAACCGGGGTCCTTAGGCTTCACAGGCAAGTGCTTAACCACTAAGCCATCTCTTCAGCCCCACTATAATTTTTATAAACTATATTTTTATGCTTTCTTCTGGGGAAAAACACTGGCCTCCTTTTAATTTTTATATTAGAAAACATGTGGCCATGGTATTCTCACAGTTTCTCCTTGTGAAAGTTCCTGAGAGTTACCATTAAAACAATGTCTAAATGAATATCCTGGCTGTGAGACATCATTGTCTTCAACTTTATTGAAACCATATTTAATTTCCAGCTGGCAGATTATGAAATTGGCCAGAATGTCCTCTGGGGCTGCTGTTTGAAGGTGGGGACAAGTGGTCTGTGGCAAAGGACTGGAGTGGTTATCTCCATAGGCTGCTAAGTTCACAGGAAATGAAATGAAGGAATGGCATCCTTGAGTGTAGCAGGAACAATTGTGTTAGAGAGGAAGAGAGCAGGGACTCTCATACAATTCAAAACAAGAATAAAACTGATAAAGAAGGCTTTTACTTACAATGAGTGAATATTTAATTGGCACAGCAAATTTGGTACTTATGGTAATAGAGGTGCCTACACTTAGAAGGAGAGCATTTTATGAAATAGCTCATACAGTTAGAATATTCACTTATTCTAAGTGTTGAAACCAGAAGTCAATCAGATTGCAGATTCTGGAATACTGGCAAATGTATAATGAGATATGTTGGTAATGTAGCCTAGCTCTGAACATAAAGCCTATTGATGTTTTGCTCATACTTTACACATATATCCTGAAGGTAGCCTTTTATAATGCATTTAGTACAACTTTGTTCTGATTTTCATCCATTATGTGAAAATTTTCTCCCATTTTGTGGGTAGTCTGTCAGCTCTATTTATGAGATGGTTGTCTGTACAAAATTTTTTTTTAGCTTCATGAGATCCTACTGGTTAAATGACTATTTAATTTTCTGGTTTACTGAGGTATTATTCAGGAGGTCTTTCCCCACTCCTATATCATGGAGAGTTTTCCATACAGATATTTTTTTAATTTTACAATTTATATAATTGCTGAGAAAAAATTCCTGCTGAGAAGAAATTTATGGAATGAGCAGTGTTTAATTTGGCTTATAGTTTTGAGCAAGTTTTTTTTTTAATTTTTATTAGCATTTTTCATGATTATAAAATATATCCCATGGTAATTCCCTCCCTCCCCCCCCACACTTTCCCCTTTGAAATTCCATTCTCCATCATATTACCTCCCAGTCACAATCATTGTACTTACATATATACAATATCAACCTATTAAGTACCCTCCTTCCTTCCTTTCTCTTCCCTTTATGTCTCCTTTTTAACTTACTGGCCTCTGCTACTAAGTATTTTCATTCTCACGCAGAAGCCCAGTCATCTGTAGCTAGGATCCACATATGAGAGAGAACATGTGGCGCTTGGCTTTCTGGGCCTGGGTTACCTGACTTAGTATAATACTTTCCAGGTCCATCCATTTTTCTGCAAATTTCATAACTTCATTTTTCTTTACTGCTGAGTAGAACTCCATTGTATAAATGTACCACATCTTCATTATCCACTCATCTGTTGAGGGACATCTAGGCTGGTTCCATTTCCCAGCTATTATAAATTGAGCAGCAATAAACATAGTTGAGCATGTACTTCTAAGGAAATGAGATGATTCCTTCGGATATATGCCTAGGAGTGCTATAACTGGGTCATATGGTAGATCAATCTCTAGCTGTTTTAGGAACCTCCACACTGTTTTCCACAATGGCTGGACCAGATTGCATTCCCACCAGCAGTGTAGAAGGGTTCCTGTTTTTCCACATCCCCGCCAACATTTATGATCATTTGTTTTCATGATGGTGGCCAATCTGACAGGAGTGAGATAGAATCTCAATGTAGTTTTAATCTGCATTTCCCTGATGAGAAAAAAATTTTATAATGGTGGAGTAGGCATCAACAGGAATGCCCATATCCCATCTCCGCAGATAGACAGCCAAGTCTTTTTGGCTGGACTATCAGACCTCAAAGCCCACCCTCAGTGATCCACTTCCTCCAGCAAGACTCCAACTCCTAGATGTCCTGCAACTTTCCCACGCACTGCAGCCAGCGAGGTTTAAATATTTGAATACATGAATTTATATGCTGGGGGGGAGATGTGACATTCAAACCACCACAGGTATTCTCAACCTATATTGCAAATGATAACTAGAGATCAGATAATGTAGAAGTGCTGTTGGTGAGACAAGATTCTTTTCCACATAAAGGCATAGAGCATGAGTATGCTAGGCATGCACCAATTTCAAGAGGTTTTTTTTTTTGTATTCTTAATAGGTCTTTCCTCAATTTGTTCATGGAGAATACTGAGGAAGGAATTGGAAGGAAAACCTCATTTTTATTTAGATGTCAGCCACTCTATAGTTAGCACCTGAAACTTTAAATGTATGCATCAAGTGTTTCCCTTCCTAGGGATGTGATTCATTTGGGAAAATAAATGGAACAGTGATCTTGCTACACTAATTATGTGAATTCTCTCTATAATTACCATAAAATTATAAGTTACAGTAATTTTCAATGCTCCACCAGGGAAAATGAAGTTACTTTGGATGATAATGGCAAATTGGATGGTATCTTACAAAAACATAAAATTGCCCATGCAATTCAGGTCACTGTAATAGGTGGTATGTCCCAAATGCATCTTTTACATTATCTGATTAGGTAAAAACCATAGAGTCATGCTTTTATTTAAACTCACTTCCTCCCACAAAGGGGAGATTGTGGTTGTGGTCCTTGGAGTATAAAACATCCTTGAAAGTCTCTTGTGTTTGTGATTAAGCCTCATGTTTAATTCCATGCTAGTCAAACCTTGCTGGAGGAAGTATGTTGCTGGTGATGGGCCTTGGGGTATTATATATCCCAGTCCCACTTTCTGCTCTGAGCTCACTCTGTCTACTTCCTCCCTGCTGATGTACAGATGTGACAGCTGTCTGTCTCTGTCATGCTTTCTCCACCATGATAAAACTTCACCTCAAAAGTGCACATTTTAAATAAATCCTTTCATAAGTTGCTTTTGGTGGGGTGTTTTGCCCCAGCAATGTGAAATTAACTGCTAGAGTGGTACTCTGCTGATGAAAGAAATGACCAGTATTTAGGAAGCACTTGACCAGGAAAAATTCCACACAAGGTGATAATGGGGATAGAGTTGAGTGTTCATTTTTGTTTTTGTTTATATACTTTTTGCCAGTAAGAGCATAGGTCATAATTCCACATACTTTATTTACTTTAGATAATTTAAAATTTTTTTTTGGTTTATTATTATTTATTTATTTGAGAGTGACAGACAGAGAAAGAGGCAGAGAGAGAGAGAGAGAGAGAATGGGTGTGCCAGGGCCTCCAGCCACTGCAGACGAATTCCAGACACGTGCGCCCCCTTGTGCATCTGGCTAACGTGGGTCCTGGGGAATCGAGCCTCGAACCGGGGTCCTTAGGCTTCACAGGCAAGCGCTTAACCACTAAACCATCTCTCCAGCCCATACTTTAGATAATTTTAAACTGTAGTAAGCATAGCTTCCAGAAGGAAGAGAGAGGCACCGTGATTATTAGCCACAGTAATGTTTAAACCACTGTCTTATCACATGTTCACATCAGAGCTCTTCAGAACCCAATTTCAGGAGATATGTGTGGCTACTAGGTAGGGAGCACACGTACATTATGAGAATTGTCATTTGAATCATGGATGGACAACCTTCTTTTTGATATTTAATTATATTATGGCTAATTTGGGAATGATGTCTTCTTGTCACAGATTTTGCAAAATGAAGTTTTGAGGTACAAAATGTCAAGCATGCAACTGACATCATAAACAATTTTTAATAATAATCATCACCAGGTGTGGTAGTGACACCAGCAATGGTGACCAAAGCAGAAGGATCTTGAGTTCAGGGACAACCAAGGGTCCATAGTGTAGTCTAGACTTGCTTAGAGTATATAACTCAATTTCAAATAAAAATTATATATATATATATATATATATATATATATATATATATATATATATATTCTTGCCATAGCAGTTTCAATGGACATCCCCCATAGATTTAGGAGTTTTATTCAAAGCTTGTAATTTGGATCCTCAGCCACCTGGCTGGAGGAGATGTCATTGAGTGGCTCCCCAGGTCAAGCCCTAATATGTGGGTATGCATTTGGAGTTCTATTCTAAAGGTACACAAAGTACTTGAACTTTACCTGGAGTTCCTGAAGTATACTTGCTTGTGCTGATGGCTTTTGGCTTTTCTCTGCCTGTGCTTGGTTCTGTTAAGGGGGCCAACTTTTTCTGCCATTGTGGAACTTCCCTTGTATCTGTAAGGTTCAATAAATCCTCTTTTCCCATAAACTTTTTCTGGTTTGGAGGTTCATCCCAGTGATGTGAGGCTTCCTAACACAGAATTGGCATGAAGGAGTGGGATAGAGTTGCTATACAAAGAATCTGATTATGTGGGCTTTGGTTTTTTGGAACTTAATTGCTACAGGAATTGGAAACTTGTTGCTGCAACTAAAGATCACTTCTGGAGTGGTAAGCCAAGTTTTATGGACTATTATGATAAGTATTTTAAAATGCTACGTGCAGAAAGAACTGTATTTGGAGGCTTGACTTATGAACTTTCTAAGAGGAAGGAAAGACTACAGAAACTATTTTTAGAACTGGGCTACTGACAAAAGGGTTGGCTGTGTTCTACTACCCATGCCCAGAGAGTTTGGCCAAGGTTAAGTTTGTAATGGACTAATATGCTTGGCTAAAGATATGAAACTGGGTGATTTAAGATTTTAAGTTAGAAAAACTCAAGCAAGTTTAAAATTACTGGTGCAGAGACTGGTGGCTGAAAATGTTACTGTCAAGTACATTAACATATGGAAGGAAAACTGCCCAAGTACTTTACATTAAAACAATGGAAGGGATGCTTGAGGAAAGACTAGGATAGATATACAAACTCTTTTGGAAAAGAGTTGGCTGAAAAAGAAAACTGGGTTGTTGCATGAGTGAGCTGTTTTCTGTCATTACTCCCTTGCAAGTTTCCCTTGATAGATATCTTTACCTGGGGACAAGAAGGCTTAGATACCTCTCAAGACAAAACTAGATTTTGAATCTTAGTTCTAGAAGGATTTTTGCCATACACAGTTTTTCTTCTGTGGCTCTATTATGGAAAAATGAAACTTTCATACTGAGTTATGAAATAGGATTTTGGAAATGGAATGAATAATGACCTGGATGTAATTAGATTTTCACATAGTCAGTAAGATCAGCTATTAAAAAAATACTTTTTTTCCCCTTTCACAAAATAGTACCAATGAATGTAAGTAACTGGAAGTACACTTCTTCACTTCCACCAAAGTATCTCTAGTTGTGTGATGAGTCCTCAGCAGAGGAATTTAGGGAGAAAATAGCTGTCTGTCTCTTCCAGGTACAAGCTTTTATAAAAAGTCTCCACTCTTCTCCCCTCCCTTTCTTTTATCTTCCATTCCTGGTTTACCCCTTCTAGTGGCAGCATGGAATGGTTCTAAGGACCTAAGGGATGGTGGAGCCAAACATGGAAAGAATCCAAAATATTGTTTACTATGTTGGTCAAAGGTACCCGCAAAAATGGTCTCCAGCTACCATGCTGCCCTCATATTGGAACCAAAAATACTACAAATTGCTGGATTTTATTTTTCAAAGCATTTTGTTTCCCAATGACTAATACAGGTAGTTTTCATTTGGACAAAGAATCTTAAGTTGACTAACATACATAAAGATGAATAATTTTATATAGCTTCGCATGGAGGAACTGATGTTATTGGACAGGGTATGTTGAATAGTACCTTATATTCACATCAGCAACATCTGAAGCTCACTAACATTTTAATAATCCCATTTTAAGTTTAAGCCTACACGAGAGACATAAAGAGCCACTCTTCATACAAAAGAAAGAAAAAAGTCCAATTTAATCTTTGGCTTTAAAGCTTTTTATTCAATTTCAACATGACTTCTTTCATTTGTGACATAGTAGCCTAGGATTGAAGACTTTATTTTCTAAGGGAACTGAAATATATAGAAATTAGTACATCTGTCCCAGTTTACAAGGTATTAACATGCTTGTTCTGGCTTTAGGCATTATTAGTGATGGATGTATAAGTAAATTTAAAGTGTAGACAAGAGTACATTTTTTAGAAACTACAGAACTTGCACTCAAAAAGTCCTGTGAAGCATATCAAGTAGTAGTCTTCTTAGATTTATTTTAGAACAATGGACACTATATATGCATTTAGTTTCAGCTAACATATGAAACTTATCAGTAATAAAATTGTATAAACTGTGGGCATTGGAGTTTGCAGACTTTCCATTCTGAAGGTAACTCAGAGTTAATCCTAACTCCACTGGACTCTGAGACTGAGGGTAGGCCATGCAGTAGTATAAAAGGAGCCCCAGAATGATGTAGTTGGTCTGTATTTCTACATGTTTTGTTTTCTTTTTGCCTTGCTAAAAATAGTGACTCAGAATCAGCTTGAAGTCAAGATCAGCTATTATAAAATGAGTAAAATGAGAGTAAAATGAAGAAAATCCTAAACCTTAACTTACCTTCTTTCTAATAGTCACTCAGTCTTGATATCCATGTCATCAGTAAGAATGCATCAGGATTGCACAGCCACATACTTATGTAAAACAACCTGACTGGATACATCTGTGTCCTATGTCAGCAGCAATAAATAGAGTGACTTCTTTTTTCCAGGTATGGTTTCATTCTATCCCAAGCTGACCTTGAAATCACTATGCAGTCTCAGGGTGGCCTCAAACTCATGGCAATATACCTACCTCTGCCTCCCATGTGCTGGGATTAAAGGCATGTGCCACCATGCCCAGCTCTGGCTCTAATATAGTGACATTTTTAGGATTTCCCACATATTCTCTCATATATTCAAAAGCCAGGGAATTCCAAAATGACTTAAGTGTGCCTCCACTCCGTTCTGCTAGCTATGAAAAAAAGACCACAGACATTGCTCTAAATGTATGGTTTGTTAGGTTAAAAAAAAAAAAAAATGAGCCAAGAGGCTTGTGTCTTTAATCCCAGCACTAAGGAGGCAGAGTTAGGAGGATCACCATGGGTTTGAGGCCACCGTGAGACTATATAGTGAATTCAAGGTCAGCCTAGGCTAGAATGAGACCCTACCTCAAAAAACAGAAAGCAAGCTATCAAAAAGAAGAAACAATATTTTAAGAAAAAATAAACTATTGCCTTTATTACTGCTCTCTCTCTCTCTCTCTCTCTCTCTCTCTCTCTCTCTCTCACACACACACACACACACACACACACACATATATATGTATATTTATATATAATATAATGTAATTTATATGTTTGTGTTTAGCAGCTAAATCAGAATGTTTTCATTTAAAACATCTGGAGGGACACTGCTTTCTCCACCCATCATAACAATGTTTCAGTAGGTTACACAACAAACTTCCAAACACAGTTGAAAGTTTTTCAACTAAGTCTTAAATCTTGCATTTGGAAATGATAGCTCTACCTGTGGGGCAAAGCCCTCCCTGTGGAAATGCTTTTTCTTGAAGGCTCATCTCAGAAAGTGCTATAATTTGCGCCCAAGTTTGCCATTCTCTATCCCCTTCATGGGCATTTTTCTTTGATAGAAAAGTTCCCCTCTGTGTCACAGCCTTGGAGAGTTAGCAGTTCAGACACTGCTCAATTGTTTCTCCAAAACTATTCAAAGTGCATTTTAAGCTGATGGAATCTCTGTGTCTTTCTTCCATCACCAGGTCCCAGACTGTGAGACAGCCCTGGAAGGACTTAGAACTCAGTTGCTTTTATGCTCAGAGTAGTAGCTACTGTCATTGAGCTTGTGGCTGGCTCTATGGAGATAGGAGCACTCCCAGGCAGGTTAGCAAGTATGTGGCAATGAACACAGGCTCCTTTAAAGTGTCTTCTTTTGGACAGATCAAACCTGTTTGTATTCTAATTGTGCTGCTAGGAAGCATAGGCCTCCTCCTGTTACCTTTCTTCTAGGAGGATTTCAGAACCACCTTGCCCTGCTTATAAAATCCTAATACAAAACCACACTGAGCCACACTTTTTCTTCGAAGTAGTGTGGTGCATAAAAAGAAGCCTGATAAGGATGTGAGAAGACCAGAGCTTTCCCTTGGACTTGACCACATAGACGTGGATAAGCTACTAGCTCACCTTACTGCCAATCTCATCTCGAATTCCTAAGCAACAAATTGAAGATAATAAGGAGAAACTCTGAGAGAATGATCAGCTCATCAACTCTAAATGGATTACGGACCTTAATATAAGACCGGAAGCTCTAAAATGATTGAAAAAAAAATCCGTGAGAACACTCCATGATGTAGGCCTAAGTAAAGACCCCAGTAGCACAGGAAATCAGATCAATACTCAACCACTGGGATCTTAGGAAACTTAAAAGCTACTCTACAGACAAACAAACCATCAACAGAGTCAATACACATCCCAAAGAATGAAAGAAAATCTTGGCCAGTGATGCTTCAAAAAATGTCTAATATCTAGAATCTACAAAGAACTCAAAAAAAAAAAACAGCAAAAATATCAAAAAACCCAGTTAAAAATGGTGTCGAGAATTGAACAAAGAATTCTCTAAAAAAAGTACAAATGGTCATTACACAGTTAAAGAGATATTTAATATCTTTATTTATTAGAGAAATACTCTGAATTGAAATCAGTCCAGATGCCCATTAACTGATGAATGGATAATGAAGGTGTGGCATATATACACAATGGAATTCTATTTAGCAGCAGGGGAAAATGAAATAATTAAATTTACAGAAAAAATGGATGGAGTTGGAAAAAATCATTCTAAGTGACCTTCTACAGGCTCAAAAAGACAAATGCTGCAAATATGCTCTTTCGTTTGCAATTCCTAACTGGGATTAATTAGATACTGGTGCACATGGCAGTAAGCATCATGAATATGGGCCTAAAACCATAAAGAGACCAGGAAATTGAAGAAAGAGGGCAAGAGAAGAGAAGGAATTTCTTGAAAGGTTGGGGGAGGAACAGAAAATAGAGGGTGGGAGGTGCTTGGAGGGATAGCAGATAGGGAAGATGGGAAGGGAATTACATAAAATTTAGACAACATGAGTCACTTCCATGGAAACCTCTTTCTGGCTAGTATATACCCACCACTAAAGGCGGAGGGGAGACAGCTCTGTAGAGGGCAGAAAAAGCTAACTCTTAAAACCATGAACTCTTGCCAGTAAATACCAGGCCCAGACTTGGTTTGTCCCTCATGGTCAGCTGCTGGCCAAGGAGACCCATATGGTACCCAAAACAATGCAGGCCATGGTCAAAACACTGATTACTTGCCAAAGCTAAAAGGTAGGACTTTATTGCTGCTGACACCACAGGCTGTGGTCGTAGGACATGAATACTATTCTGGAACCAAAAGGGAAAATAGCTCACTCCTGTCTAGCCTTCACAGTGATGGAAAGCTCCATGGAAACTGCTGGAAGAAAACAGGTCACCAACAGCATGTATAAGCAGGGGACCCTGCAGACTACAAAATCTAGCTAGACAATAGTACACCCTTGTGCGATCCTGGCACACAGGCTTGGCAGATATCCAACTGTTTTCTGACTGGATATGAAGCCTGCTCAGTGGGACAGAACTTGTATCTGCTACTAGAAACCAAGTCAGAATCCCATGGTCAGGAAACCCACAGGTTTCAGAGAGAATTCCCACTGCTCTCTGGATAAGAAGAGTTGG
This sequence comes from Jaculus jaculus, assembly GCF_020740685.1. Classification (NCBI taxonomy): domain Eukaryota; kingdom Metazoa; phylum Chordata; class Mammalia; order Rodentia; family Dipodidae; genus Jaculus; species Jaculus jaculus. The sequence goes on along the minus strand of NC_059113.1, from coordinate 45,856,027 downwards.
CTTGCATACCAAAAATGTTTCAGATAACTCTAAATTCCCTGCAGCCCAAGCTGATCTCACTCTTAGTTATAAAATGTGTTTTATTTTATAAAAGACAAGAGAAAATGGAGGAGATCGAGGATCCATCAAAAAGACAAAAAGATAGCAGACTTCCAACCACAGAAAATATTACATCTACCACATCTGCCAGGACTGAAGAGAAATTTCAGAGGGAGGGGCACCGTGATTACTGATCTTACTGCCAGTCTGACAACCAGCTCTGGGCAATAGCAACAGACAAGGTGATCATTCAGAATCCATCAAAGCAGAAATCCCGAAGCTACAGAGAACTCAGTTAAATCAGATTGCTAACAGGTCTGCCATAGCTCAGTGAACATTGTGGAACAGAAGACAGAAAGATTGTGAGAGTCACAGAGTAAGTGAGACTACTCTGAGGCATGCTTCTCCACTACCCTACTGGGACTGACTGAGGTCTTACACTACTCCCCGGTGAATACCCCACTGAGGAGGTTCCCCCAGAGATATGGGAGCAGGGTGATCAGGAGATAAAAGAAAGTTGTAACTTTTAGGCTGGAGCGATGGCTTTGCAGTTAAGGCAGTTGCCTTCAAAGCCTAAGAACCTAAGTTAATTTTCCCAGTGCCCACGTTAACAAGTTGCATAAGGTTATGCATGTGGTCTAAAGTTCATTTTCAGGGGCTACAGGCCCTAGTGCACCAATTCTTTCTTTCTCCTTCTTTCTCTCTTAAATAAATCAATAAAATATTAGCAATAATGAGTATAACTTTCATAATTTATAACTATAATGCATGCATGCACACACACACAGAAATATTTTGGGGGAACGGTTGAGGTGTCTCACTCACTCTAGCTCAGGCTCACCCGGAATTCACTCTGCATTCTCAGAGTGGCCTTGAACTCATGGTGATGCTCGTAGGAGTGCTGGGATAAAAGGCGTGCACCACCATGCCTCTCACACACACATATTTTAAAAAGAAAAGGCCAGGGCTTGAAAACAGAGTAATAAAATGAGCAATAAAAAATGGAGAGCCCTGGATGCTGGAGTGGGGGAGGGCCTTACAGGTGTGGAACCCTGAGGTTTAGATGAGGCAAAATCAACAGCAAAGTAGAAAGCATAGCCCACCTGGTAAACCTTTGTTCAGATGGATCTTTCAATTAAGTTCAGGTGGGTCTGATAGCCGGTTGATTTGGACTCTAGGGACTGGCCTCAAAAGTGGTCAGTATGACTGAGTAAACGGCACTGTTGCTGAGAAGTAAGACTAGACTGGATCTATTGGAACATTCCCTAGCTGACTACCTAAAAATAAAACTACCTGGACATTTCTCCCTCAGACTGTCCTTCAAAGCTCCAAAATAGCCTTTCACTGGGAAGTCTTGCTTCCTGTTGTGTAACAAATTATGGCAATGATGCTGAATGTCTTTCTCTTAGAATTTTGTCATCTCTTCTAGTCCTATGGGCAGACCAGAATGAACTGGGGAGTCTTGTTTGGGAAAAGATGTATTTTCTGTCAGAAATTGTTAGAGATACATGGTCTGAAAGCTCCACCAATATGGATGTCTAAGTTGGCTCTCTCATAAGTGCCAGTCTATGCTGGCTTTCATTTGAGAGTTGTCTGTAGCTTAAAATGTGCTTACCAATGTCTTTTCTTTGAAGTATGCACTCTGATTACACTTTTGCAGAATTTAGGAGAAAACAAGGATAGAGTGGATATAAAGTAGGAACATGTAAAAGTCTCTGATTCTATAAATGACTCTCCCTGGATTTGGATAGTGTCAATTTTACCAGATTCTATTGATCACAGAATCTGCTCATATTTAAGAGGCTGAATTTCAAATTTCAATTGCACATTGTAAATAGCATGTGGAATGGCAGATATGGCATTCTATAGTATATATATATATATATAATCTGTCAGAATTCTGTATTGAAATAGGCATATGGAGTGTTTGTAGTTAATTATAAACCATCTATAACACACATGCATATGCATATTATTAAAAACTTAGAATTCAGTGTTCTTGTCTTGATTTAAACAGCAAAATATTCATTATTACCAACTATCTATGTAGTCATTGAGGCCATAATCAAGAATTTGAGGCCATTCTCTGTGACAAAAATAGAAAAAAGGAAAACATTTGACAATATATAATACTTATTCATGATAAAATTTTCAATGAAATAATATAAATATACCTAGATATGGGAAGTCATGTATGTAATCTCATTGCCAGTATAATACTCAGTGTGGTAAAAATGATGGATTCTCTGAGAACAGGAGTAAAATAAAGGTGTTCTCTCCTCACTTCTTTCAGCAATTAGACAAGTGAAAAAATGAAAGATGTACAAATAAGAAAGGAAAAGGCGAAGCTGTCAACATGACCTTAGATATAGAAAATCTTAAAAATGACACAACACCAATTCAGTAGAAATGTAAGGCACATAACCAAAATACAAGACAGCAGCATTTCTACACAGTAATTTTGAGTACCTAAAAGTAAAATTATAATTGTTCCACTCAGAGTAAGAAGAAACTTTACCAATGTGCATTATTTTAAATTTAATTAAGGAAATGATACTTATATGAATAAAATTATGAAACATTTATAAACTTAATTGAGGAAAATAAAAGTAAATACAAGAAATACCCATGTCTATGGCTTGGAAAAATTAATTTTGCTTAAATGCCCACCCTATCTGAAGTGATCTCCAGAATCAATGAAATCTCTATTAAGGTGGCAATGTCATGTTCATTTTATTTTTCAGAAACAGAACAATCAATGTTCAAATTTGCATGGAACTTCAAATGCCTTTATATATCAAAAATAATTTTGAACACAAAGAATAAAACCAGGAGTCAAATTATACTGTCTGACTTTCAAATATACTATAAAGCGATTTCAACAAAAAAATATGACAACACAATGTTTAAAAAGTAAATTAGTGGTTGAGGCTTTTGGCAACAAAGCCAAAGGACCTAGGTTCAATTCTTCAGTTCCCAAGTAAGGCTGAATGCACAGGGTGGTTAGAGGCCCTGGCATATCTGTTATCTCTCTCTCTCTCTCTCTCTCATATATATATATACTGATAACTTGGGTAGGATAGAAAGCCAGAACGAAACCCATACATTATAGTTAGTTGGTTTGAGCAGAAGTGCCAAAAACACACAATTAAAATAAGTCAGTCTAGTCTGGTATAGTGGTGCATGCTTTTAATCCCAGCACTAGGGAGGCAGAGGTAGGAAGATAACTGTGAGTTCAAGGCCACCCTGAACATAGTGAATTCCAGGTCAGCCTGGGCTAGCGTGAGAACCTACCTCAAAAACAAAAGAGAGAGATTGAGAGAGAGGGAGAGAGAGAGAGGGAAGGGAAGGGAAGGGAAGGGAAGGGAAGGGAAGGGAAGGGAAGGGAAGGGAAGGGAAGGGAAGGGAAGGGAAGGGAAGGGAAGGGAAGGGAAGGGAAGAGAAGAGAAGAGAAGAGAAGAGAAGAGAAGAGAAGAGAAGAGAAGAGAAGAGAAGAGAAGAGAAGAGAAGAGAAGAGAAGAGAAGAGAAGAGAAGAGAAGAGAAGAGAAGAGAAGAGAAGAGAAGAGAAGAGAAAAGAGAAGAGAAGGCCAGCCTAGTGATCCATATGGAGAATAATAAAGAGAGATCCTGATTTCATACCTTGCACAAAAGTCAACTCAAAATGAATTAAATATTTAGCTATAAAAACCCAAGAAAAAAAAATAGATTAGTGAGATTGCCTCAAAGCTTTTTAACCACAATGTAAACCATTAACAAAATGAAAAGTCAATTATAGGTGAAAACTTATTTGCAAATAGCATACATCTGTAAAGAAGTTAATATCCAAAATATATTGGTAATTCAACCCACAAAACTGAATGTAAAATATGTTCAAATGATCCAAACAGGAACTTTGTAAAGGGGTATATGAAAATAACCCACGAGTACTAGAAAAAAAAGATGCCCAGGATCACTGTTCCCTGGGCAAAAGCTCATAAAATTTCTAATATCACTTTGGTCCTATGAGAATGGCTTTTTACAAGAAGTTGAAAGGTATTAAATATTGGCAAGGATGCAGAGGAATGAAACTTAAGTCTACCATGAGTGGAAATGTAAATTAGTATAGCCATGTGCACTGGAAATAAATGGATAATGAAAACATGGTATGTATACACAGTGTATGTCCTGAGAAGGTGTGCGATCGTGTCTTTTGTAGGAGGGATTTAAGTAAAATTAGCCAGGCATAGATAGATAAATGTACTTTATCATTTTTTGAATCTATAAAATAAGAATGAATTAAAAATAGAATTAGAGAATGGAAAAATAGCTACCAGAGGCCAGGTGGCAGGAGGAAAGGGGAGGACATTCCTGGTTAGGCTATGATATCAACTGCACACTGAGAAGTTTTGAGATTGAAAGAAAAAAGTCACTATTAACATATTGCATATGCCAAAACAAAACACATAGAACTCAACTCAAAGAGAATTATAGAAAGTTTATTCTAGAGACAAATATGAGTGACCATGTATGAGAGAGTACAGATTCAGGTTGCTCAAAATTCCCTTTTCCAACATGTTAAAAATTACATGAGGTTTTTATAGTTATGGAACAAGAAAGTTTTGAATAAAGACATTTTGCAAATACAATGATGGAAACGTTGGGTAGATGGGTTATAGCAAATCTGGGAAGTCTCTGCTATACATTTCAAGTGATTTTTGATGGAAGATGGTGGTCTCTTAGGGAATTTCAAAAAGTTTCACTTGATAGTCACAAAGATGTTAGGTCAGAGATAGACTTGTGTAATAAGTAGATATGGAGGTGGCTAAAGAAAGCCCAAAACAATTTGGCTTTGAATCTGCAACAATCCATCTATACACAATCAAAGACATTCTATCAGTCAATGGATGTTTGAAATAGATACACCTGCTTATTGGGAACTTTAGTTCACATATATTTCAAAAACAGATCTTTAATAAATATGTTGCTACCATGATAATAAGTGATGTGACTTGCATACTAACTATCTTAGGTTCATTATTCCATTTTGTATAGCTATATCAAAACATAACTTTGTACTCCATAACTATAATGTTAATTTATTTTCCCATGACATGGGTAAAGTGTCAAGTTTCCCTCTGATTTGCTTAGAGACACTGATGGCATTTTTGTTGTTGTTGTTGTTACTTTGTTTTAATCTTTTTTTATTTTCATAAACAACTTTATTCGTGACACATTATTAAAAAAAAATCCCACCCCCTGGAAATGAGCTAAAAAAAATAAACAAAATCTACCTCCCACCTCCCTGATTTTTTTTATCTTAAGGTGACTTTTAGAAGAGTATAAATCTTGGTCAATCAGGACTGGTGTACAGAGGTTCTGCTGTTTTGAACCTCAACTTTCCAAATAAATATGCATATGAAGTAAAAGGTTTCTATAGTTGATACATTGTGCATTGGGATGTATCTTAAGGCCTCATTCATTCTAAGCCTTGTTTCTCCAAATATAAGACATTCTCTTACTTACCAAGAAGAAACAGTGAATAATGTCACCAACATGGCTCCTTGTTGACCTTCCCTTAGATGACAGAAGAATGATCCTCAAAACTCAACTTTTTTTTTTTTTTTTTTTTTTTTTTTAATAGCTGGAGCACATGGCTGCTGTCAAGGGAAAACGTCTGTGAAGACTGCAAGCACTTTCTGTAGTGGAACTACAGTAAGGGCTGAAGAATTGTTTCAGGGACACTGAAGTTACTGGCAAGCATTCTAGGGGTCACTTACAATTCAATACCCAAGAGCTCTGCTGATCTTGGGAAGAGCTTCCAAATCCCAACAATTGCAATGAAATGATTTCATGTGAGTTGAGTGCTTGAAAGATCTTTTAGCACAATCATAAAAATGAATGTAGAGTGATATGCTAAGTTTTGCCAAATGAAAGCCATTTTGTAACAAGAATTTAATTAACAAATATAAAGTTATGATGGCATCTTAGAGTCTGCCATTTCCCAACTTCTTATCCCTTTATTATTATTATAACACAAGATTCAAAGTGAGAGTAGCAGGTTTAAGGATTCTGTTTTTAATAAATTGATTTGAGTGTTATGACTTTTTCCTCCTTCTTGTGTGTTTGTTGTATATGCATGTGTATGTGCCCCTGTGGACTCCATTCCCCCTTCTTCCAGTCCTTGTTTTCAACCAGTCTCTTACTGATCTTGGAGTTTGATGTGTGTGTGTGTGTGTGCTTGTGCGTGTGTGCACTCGCGTGCCTATGTGTACCTTTGATTTACAGATCTCTGCTCCCTTCTAAGCCTAGGATTACAGACACATGTGGCCACATAGAACTATGGTTTCTGGATATTTGAACTCAGTCAATCAGCCCCCTCAGGCTCTCATATGTAACGCAGGCAGAACATTGAACCACTGAGCTATATGTACTTATATGATCTAACAGAGATGAAGGTTTCCATATGGCTTATTTGCATCATCTTTACTTTTGCTAAAACTTCATCTTAACCTTTCATCTTTTTGATCACCCTCCTCGGGTCCTCCACATTCTAATCTAACAGATGCCACTATTTATGATACCTCACTTTGAGAAAATATGCCTTGCCTGAAAACTTGTTTTTATCAGGGCTGAGATTCCACAGCATAATGTTCTCTATACAACTCATTCCATCCTAAGTCCTCTGTTCAGGATCACTCTTAGCAACATCTGCCTTCCTTACCTCTGCCCTCTGTTTATGTCAAGACTGGGAGATCTGCGTAAAATATACACTGGTCATGTAGCTGTCAAAGTGAAATTAAAGTGAATTACTTTCTTTTTTTAGTTATTATTTTTTATTTGAGAGCGACAGACAGAGAGAGAAGAGGGTGGGGGGAGAGAGAGAATGGGCACGCCAGGGCTTCCAGCCTCTGCAAACGAACTCCAGAAGCATGCGCCCCCTTATGCATCTGGCTAACGTGGGTCCTGGGGAATCGAGCCTTGAACTGGGGTCCTTAGGCTTCACAGGCAAGCGCTTAGCCACTAAGAAATCTCTCCAGTCCATGAATTGCTTTCTTAAAGGTAAAATCTACATACTTTCACATAGCACAGTAGGTCTTTTGTGACTTCCGTACCACAATACTCCTGTCTTCATTGGGTAATATTCCTGCACACACAGTGAAGGAAATTAACACAGAGATTTGATTAAATTGTCTCTTCACTGGGCAGCTAACCAGCTGTGTTAGATATGCACAACACCATTTCATTGTCCTTTGTTTTGTGTAAGTGTGTGGTGTGTGTGCACACGTGTATGCATGTGTGTGGGCACACATGTGCAGGTTCCTAGGCATCTGTGTGTAAGCAAGGCCAGAGGTTGACATCAGGTATTAATTTGTTCCTCCATCACTATGTACTTTATTTTCTAAGTCTATATTTTACTGGAACCCAGGGCTCACCAATTCCCTCCATCTAGTCAGCCAGTTTTTCCTTATGTCTCTTTTCTGCCATTCTCAGTTCTGCTAGGAACTCTCTCTTTCTTGGACAGGTAGCCACTTGTGTTTTATGTACACAGCACCTATTCTCTGCCTTTTTCTTTGCAAGTTTATATTCATGTGGTTCCCATGCACAACTGTATGATTTGTGTGTGTGTGTGTATGTGTGTGTGTGTGTGTGTGTTTGTATGTATATGAGCCCACTTGGCATTTCCATGTGAACTGGAGAACTGAATTCCCATCCTCGTGCTTGCAGTTTATCCACTAAGCCATCTACCAGGATGTCTATTAATTGGCTTTTAAAGGACTTAGCTCTGATATCACACACAGCATTCTTTCTGGATACCTGATGACTCAGCATTAGTAGATACTTTGCTATTCTCTGCACACATGGACCTCCCAGCATCTCTCTAACTGCCTTTTGCATGTTTTAACATGCCTTTTCCTGCTGCTCAGTGACCAGCTTGTGGTCTTTGGAAGGCAGGTTTTATATCCTATGCTTATCCTTAAACCCAGAGCTATTACAAAAAGTAATCAATGAATCCATAAACAACGGTGTTTCCTTCTTGATTATTGGAAAGGCATGTCACCTGTCACATCAGGATGTCTTAGTGTTCTCTTGTGAATGTTTGAGGAGAGAATTGGTGTACTTTAACTTTATTTTGATCCATTTTACTAAATTTTTGAGTCTCCTTTGTACATGTATAAAGTAAATAAAAGAAAAAAAACTGGGAGAAAGAAAAAGAAGCTTCCATGATGCCATAGCAGCCTGGCACTAGCTCATTTGCTATTGCAATGTGCAATAGTCTTTGCTGAAGAGCTTATTTCCTCGTGGAAGCTGTGGCACAGATCATAGATGAACTCTGAATTGCTTAATCTTTCTTCAACACCATAAAATGATTTCTACCAAAAGCAATAGGGTTCAGACAGATTATTCCACAAGAAATTTTCTTTCTAAAGAAACAATTCAGAGGTGATAATCATTTGGCAAAGACAGAGGGTTACAGTCTCCTGGGTTCCTGGAGGTCATTTTCATCTCAGTGATAAATTGAAATTATTCAGAATTTTAAAAGTATTTTCATTTGAAGAGTTGGCATGGTTGATTTAGCAAAGATCAAGCTTAAACTCCTATGTGTCAATAGGGAGGGTGGTGTATATGCCCTAGCTATTCTCTTTACCAGTCATGATTACTATAAAATTGCATATGGAACAAATTATATGTAGACAGCTACCAACAAAATAGTAAATGCATGGTCCAGATCAAAACCAATTACTCAAACAAAATCCACTGAAAATTACTAGTTAAACATAATAATATGCATTCCATGGAGAAATATCATAAATTCATGTTAACTTGCATACACTTAGCTGTTAACATATTCTGTGTTAACATATGCTGTGAGAAAGAGATGATCTGGGGCCCAGTTCTTTCTCATAGCAGGTGATGTGTTCTCACTTTATCAGCATCTCAAAGGGAAACAACACAATATAGGAGAGACAGTTTGGCAAGAGTAACACCAATAACCCAACTTTAATTTTGCCCCCTGCTCCAAAGTGCTCAGCTGGGGCATACTACTTATTATACATTCATGAAAACCATTCGGTCTATGTGAGTACACCAATGTGATTGATTTTGACAGCATTATCACTGGAGAGTGGTAGGAGACACTCCAAATTTAAAAAGAACCAGGACATGCAAAATTAAATCACACTATTTTGTGATAATTGAATTTCATTCAGCTTTAGCCACAAATTGGACAATAAAACAGCAGTTTCCAATCACAATACCAGAAAAAGATGGAGAAAGCATGAATCAGAAATACCACTCACATTCAAAAATCACCTGTGACTATAATTCCCTGCAAAGAACTTTAACAGAACCTGTATCTCTTTGTAGCTCAAGGATTAAGCCAGCTAAATCACACAGTTAAAGGAAAAACAGAAGTTTCTCAATATTGTAAGTCTCCAGGGTAGCAACAATTTTCATTATTTTATTTTTAATTAATTTATTTTTTATACCAAGGTTGTACTCTTTTTTTTTTTCCCCTCTACCCTGTCCCCATTCTACTGAAGGAACTCCTCAGTGGAATTATTAGTATTTATTTTGGGGTCCTAAGGGACTCAGTCAGCCTTTGTGGGGGGTGGCGGTCTCAGTCCTGCCCAACTTGAAGCTCTTACAATCTTTCTACCACTTCCCTGATCCTAGGCGATTGTGGTAGAAATCTGATTTAGTGTTGAATTCTCTGTAAGATCTGGATCCCTGTTTTGAAGAGGTGTCCAGAGTGTCTGCCACCATCTCTCTGGAACAGGTTTTCCAGCCAGCAGTGAGAGTAGTACTGGTGTCATTGTTCCCTCTGCAATGGCTACTGGGCCTAGGTACATGTGATTGAGGTGACCCATTCCATCTCTTGGTAGGCTATCTCTTCTTGATGTATTGATGGATCCTGGATCTCCCCAGTATGCTCTACCATCTGTAAGATAAAGCAGATTCCCCAACCAAAGATGAGAGCAGTTTGGATTAAAGGGAATAATCATAGTTATTTAAGAGTCTGTTGATGTGTATAGACACCCTTAGCCAAAGAGCAGTGGAGGTTCTCTCCAGAGTTTGACTAGGCAGCAATTTTAATACATACCCCTCTGAGGGTGGAAGCCAATGCATCATTTTTTGACCCAATGTTAAGAAATGTGTTCCAACGTAAAAATTAAGATCTAGACTCCTGAAACTTGGCTGGTCCACTGGGAAGTGTTTGAAAGGGCTGTGGTTAGCTTGCATTGACAAAGGTGACCGCTGAGGTCTGTCTTTGAATGAGAGCAGTGTGGTTCTGTCTTCCTTTATGGCATAGCTCAGAGTCATTCTGCCATTTCACCAGTCCTCCCAGAACTTGTCTGCAGCCCTGGCAGGTTAAACAAAACAAAACAAAACAACAACAAAAAAAAAAAAAAAAAAAAACACTTTTGTTTTCACCTGAGGTAGTTAAGATTCACACACTGATCATTGGTGTGTAGATACTTAAAATCAGATGTAACTGTGCAGAATTTGTTCAGGGAAAGTTTGAGTGTGGCTGCTCCTGTTATTGTTTCCTGTTATTGTTTCCTGTTAACTAATTCTCCTCTCTCAGAATCAGCCCCTGCTTTTCACCTCATGTGGTTAATAAAATACACAGTAATGATTGGGTTATACTTATAATATTTCACCATGTCCTAATCAAGAGACTATTCCAGGCATCTCCCAGATTACTCTGGAGTTGGTTGGATATGGAGCATAGGCTTCAGTGGGTGGGTCTGAAGACGTGAGGAATAATGAATCTGTTCTAGAATTCAGGCTTTGTAAACTGCTGGGAAGCACAGACATTTATTTAGACATATAATGAAGAAAATCCATCAAAGGCAAATGAAAAGGTCACTCTAGCTCTTGTCTTCTTCTTGAGAGCTTTATAATAGAAAAACAAATTCTTCTATTTTTGAAGTGAAATTAAGTTTTGTTCAACCTTTCATTGCTATGAATACACTGGTAGAAGCTGGAAATGCTAGGAACAAGCTCACCCTAGCAGATATTCTCTGAAGCTGCATTTAATACAGCTGTTTATATTTCTGTTGTATATTTTTAGAGTATAGTGTTAAGAGTAGGTGAAAGACTTGCATTATATGAAGACAAAAGAAGACATGATGACATCAAAGTAGAAGTGGGACAAGTTAATTAAAAGCAGGCAGGTTCATTGGAGTGGGAATGGTACAGGAGGGACACAGGTGGATGGTGGGAGGGAATCATAATCAGTATACATTCTGTACTTTAATGGAAGCTGTCAATAAAAAGTTAAAAAATGTTGATGCCTAGGAGAATTAGATTATAATAGACTAGATGTATCACTGAATGATCCAGTATAAATACTCACCAAGGATAAATGATTATCCATTTTAATTATTTGAAAAGGATACAGTGTGTTGAGGAAAGAACATGAACAAATAGGGAAGACCCATAAGTAATAATTTATTGTTGACATGAAAAAAGGTGGTGACAGGGAGTCATATACCATCCTTCCATAAGAAACAAGGGTCGTCAGAGGTGATAAAACCAACCTGGAAACAACTTGCATGATTTATATACAACAAAAATTACTTTGATCATGTCTACTAAGTCCTTTAAATACACGATATCAGAGTTCAGAGGTGCAGTTTCTTTCAACCACAAATAAAGGTGAAGTTTGCTTTAATACCTAGACTTTGTTTTTATTTTATAGAGTTCTTTGAATTTATGTTTGGCTTCCTTCATTATTTGATTTAATATTCTTTATTTTATGTCATTTCCCCTTACATAGGCCAGTCTTTAGACATACTTGACATAAAATAGACATACTAGACTCCATAAATAATTGCTATTTAATGGGCAAATATTGCTAATGAGAGAAGTAAATAGTAGTTTGTGGACAGGGACCTTGTGCAATAAATTAACTATGGGAAAAATGGGTAAATTCACAAAGTATTGGATTATAGATACTTGTAAAGAGGAGGTCTCCGCAAAAAGCAAAGAAGTAATGCCATAATTTTAACATAAATGTATTTATTTTCTTCTATTGCAACAAAGATTTGTTACTCAGGCTGGCCTTGAACTGTATCTCTTGGCATGCATCACTTAGACCCATAGAAACTCCATTGCCCTCAAAGAGACAGAGAAATTGGTCAATATCCAGGTAGGCAGGAAGTGCTCACTGGATCAACAGCAGCACGACTGCTAATGGTGGTAACTGGCTGCTCTCTAATTAGACTTGAGGCTTGCTCATAGGAGGGAATTTATGCCTTGCACTAAATACCTGGTCCTAAGGCTAGGAAGATCATACTATTGTATTTTGGCTAAGTGGGGTATATTTTTGTCCATTAAATTGCCCTTGAAATATTTGACTATGTCCATAGGATAGTTCTGCTGTCACCTTTGGTCAGAAAAGTTTCTCTTTTGCAGTTGACAGTGACTACTGGGGAAACTCAACATTCCATCCAAGAACTGTAAATAAGTGCTCAATGCTAAATGAGACTTCTTTATCACCTCTTCCAAGACATGGGGAACCATGTGAACAGAACATGAGAGGATGGAGAAGACTGCTTTGGAACACTGTCTTCCATAAATGAAGTGGCTGCTGCACTCATGACCTCACAGCCACTGTTATTACAGGAATTAGACTTATAAATTTTGGACCAATTAACATAAAGATAAGGGTGGTGAAGGATGGTGTATCCTATCAACATCCATGTATGGTTATCCAAACAGAGGAGAAACTGAGGTCCCATTGTCTTTTTGATGTGAAGTTTATCTTTCAATGTACATATGAAACAGGATACATGAATTCAACAAATAAATTAAATGTTTGAGAGTGAAAAAATTATTAATTGTTTAACACAAGGAAATATACACTCCACCAAGTACACACAGTGAAAATTTAACACAAAACTCATGCCACATAATCGCTTCTTACAAGTCCTCAAATAATGCTGTCAAGGCAAACATTTGATTTGCTTCAACTATATTCCAACTGTTCACATGGAATCTCTGACCATTCTCTGCTAGTAATGAAGGTACTGCACAACATATGCTTTAGTCCTGATGCCTTTTCCACATTTTGTAATAAATTCAGTAAGCACTTAGTGAATTACTTAGTCTCCATCAGCCATTGTTCTAAACAGTCAAAATAGTTCTTATGCAAAGGAGAAAATGACTCAAAGTTCTCCAGAACAAAACAGTCCAAACTCATCATGTCGGAGAGGATAGCAAATCAGTACAAAGTGGAGGTTTAACGAAAATCTCATGGCCTATTAGTCACTAAGAAAACATAAACATGTGTGACCTTACTATCTAACCTCTTGTATCTTCCTTAATAAGTCACCACCTTGGGAGGCCAATCAATGCCTCCTGGCTACAGGGTCAGTGTGCTAACGTGGGTCTCCCATACTTAAAAATACAGCAATAAGCCTTTTCTTAAATTTGAGGTCTTCAGTGATACACTTTTATAAGATTTGAGTTGATGTTAATACAGTATGATATATTTTGGCTATTTTGAAACATTTATCAATAATACACATACTGTTTAATTAGATAAGGACTAATTGTAAAAATAGCATGAAGTTAGAAACTAGTGAAATGCCATAGAATATCTACTTAGAATTCTGAGTTAAGATTTTTTTTCTCTTTTCTACTTAAGAAAAATTATAACACATCTATGAAATATGTAGTTTTAAATTTATTAGAATTTCCTTGTAAATGGTTAACCCTAGCATTGACAAAGAATCAAATGCTGTTGAAATATATCTTGGAAGATTGCAATACTGTTTACAATGATGAGGTGTAAGTTTTGAGAAACTTGTCAGACAGGGTTTTATGTCTATTTATTGCAACAAAAATATTTTTGTAAGCTAAGAACAAATATGTAGTGCACATGGTACATATTTTGCTCTTAGCTAACATTATTGGAAATAATTAGAATTTGATTTGACAGTGTTTAAAGAACACTTGATAAGTCTTGAGTATGAAGTTTCACCCCATATCCCAGTGTCACAGAGCTGGTGGTACTCCTAAAATAGACTGGATAGTGAAGATTGATAAGGCTCGTAGCTGAATGGACCATCAGGAGGTTGAATCTTGTTGGAGGAAGTAGGTCAATGTCTCCACCCTTCCACTTTTGTTCTCTCTGAACCCTGGCTCCCATAAGGTAATGTTTTCCCTTCATGCCCTTCTGCTACTTGGCACATCCTATCTCAATATTGGCCCTGAACAATGGAACCACTTGAGCATGTTCTGAAACTCTGAGAACTTGGACCAAAATAAACATTTCCTCCTTTTCATTGTTATTCTCAGATGTCTTGTCACTGTAAGAGAAAGTAACTAATATCCCAACAAATGAAAGCAGGTACTGACACTTTGCTTGTTCTTAGACCTTGACTGTTTGCAAAATTTGAAGAATATGCTAGTAATCTGTCTCCCCAAAAGTTTACCTATTATCTTTGTTTTTAGTTAACTCTTCACAAGATTTTAAATCCTGTGTAATGCAACTTTTACTCCAATATTAACCATATTTACATACCAGACTATCAACACATTATTGAACAGAGGAAAGGATAAATGCTGAGCTCTGGAGAAGTGGGGTATCACATATTACAGGTGATGGTAGGTGAGATGTTCTTTCTTTACAAAACTTAAAAGGCAACAATCATCGAGATCAGGCCCCTCTGGAAACCAGGATTTACTGATTGGAACATATTAATCTATGTTGTTGCCAAGACTACCCTCCCCCCCAAAAAAGACCACTGAGGACTCTGGATGTCAAAGATGCCTGAGAGCCATAAGTGCACTTTTGCCACTTACATCAGTAATCTCCAACATTCTATAACAATAAGCATGCCCCAGTCCCCTGATGGAGGCTGTTATCTCTCCATGATTCCAGAAGCTGCAAGAATGGCTGTCTGCACAAAGGGGACTCCAAGGATTGAAAAATTTCACACAGTTGTGCTTTATAGGTCCTGGAAAATGATCACTCCACATGGGAGGTTAAAAAGAGAGAGTCTATTTCATTAGACAGGACTGCAAGGAGAGACACATGGAAAGAGTTTTGGCAAGTGCTTTTCCTCATGCTTGGAGTTAACCCTTTGTGAGATCTATCTGGCCATAGGAGTTGCACCACAGAACATTGGTTCTATTAACTAATACATTATATACAGTAGAAAAGGTGTGTGTGCTAGACTCATGAAGGAGACTGTAGGAAATGTAGCCTAAAAATTATTTATAAACATAAGAGTAATATTTAAATACCAGGATTAGGCAAGGATCTGTGATCCTTTGAAAGAAGAAAGCATACTAAGTAGAATAAAAGGGACCTCTTTGAGCTCATACCTCCGATTCAGAGATCTCCCAATAGGGAATAATGATGAATGGTGGAGCAAGGCAAGGGTGTCACTGAGTGAACATTTAATGCAACATTTTCAGAGATTCTGTGAAGGAGAAAATGTTATAAATATTGTACTGGGATTAAATAGTGTTGTGTAAATGAGAAAATTTTCAATCTCAGTGATTTCAAAATGAGAAGAGCTTCATAGACACATTGCATAAATATATGTTTTCATATATTTTAATTAGAAATCAGAGATCTTTATAGAAAATGCATATCACTGTGAAAGATTAGATAGCAAAAGGATATACCCTCTGACCCTGGAAAATACTCAGAACATTTTGATAGATACTTTCAAAATATTTTCCAATGTGTATTTATGTACTTATTTTGATCTGGTATGTTGTATATGTGCTGTAGCAAAAATGTCAGTAACTTCTATGATAAATTTAGTGGATTCTAAATATGCTTTCACTATTTGTAATTCCCAGTGCTTCTTTATAAACAAGAAACTTTGATGAAAATAAAGATTTGTGAGGGGCTGGAGAGATTACTTAGCAGTTAATGCATTGGCCTGTAAAGCTTACTGTGTTCAATACCCCAGAACTCACATAAATATAGATGCACAACGTGGTGCATGCATCTGGAATTTGCTTGCAGTGGCTGGAGTCCCTGACATACCCATTCCCTCTGTATCTCTTTTCTCTGTTTCTTTCTGCTTGCAAATAAATAATTAAAAATATAATAAAAGAAAAGTTTGGTGAGCAAATGTTATCTCTGTTAATTCACGTTTTGCTCCCATAATCAATGGTTTCTGTACTTTTCCCAGGGGAAACTTCAACAGTGGAGGGAGAAAGACTATAAGTAAACCTGATCTTATCTCTTACCAATTGCCCCTGGTGCTTAACAAATGTTATTTCCTTAATAAGGAATAAATTCTCTTGCAAGGGACAGGACATGAAAGGACCTGATAAAATCACACCTGGTATAGCTCATTGTAAAGGAAGGATGGTGAGGCTTGAGAAAATGCATAGCAGCCCAGGACCAGAACTGGGAAGTTGCAAAATCAATCCTAAAATTATGTGTATGCTTATCCCAGTGCACACCCTGTTAGAGCTATCTGTCAGCCTAGGCAGTACGTTTCCTGATTTAATACTCTATATCTTAAAAATTGCTAAAGAAAATCATTCAAGTTGAGATGATTTTTATTTAAAGGGTGATATGAAACAGTTTTCTTGTGAAACCATGTATTTTATACACAGAATATCTCTGCTGAGGCTTATCAAGTAATATTCTACCATGGCTGGTGAGCTGTTTGCACTAAGTGAAATCTAAATAAAGAAGCCTCCCCGCTCCACACCATGTCTTTTTCTTTTTGTAACCAAAGAAGGAAAGGAATGCTTACAAAATTGTCTTTCAGATACAAAGTGGCCTTGATATTCATGAACTCACAGTGGCTGATGTTACCTGTATAAGACCTGCATAATTGGAGAGAAAAATGATGACATCAAAAGAGGAGACAACTTGAAAAGATAAAGGGATTCAGTGGACGTGGAATTTGGGAAGGGGAAAAGTGAGGGTGGTAAGAGTGGATTAAAATTACAGTATACTGGGGCTGGAGAGATGGCTTAGTGGTTAAGTGCTTGCCTGTGAAGCCTAAGGACCTCGGTTTGAGTCCTAATTCCCCAGGACCCACATTATGCAGATGCACAAGGGGGCGCACACATCTGGAGTTCATTTGCAGTGGCTGGAGGCCCTGGTGCACTCATTCTCCCTCTCTCTCTCTCTCTCTCTCTCTCTCTCTCTCTCATCTCTCTCTCTCTCTCTGCCTCTTTCTCTGTCTGTTGTTCTCAAATAAATGTTTTTTTATAAAAAAATTACAGTATATTGTTTATATTTATGCAAGCTGTTAATATTCTTCTTAAAGAAGACAGATGATTCAGACTCTCTATGGCTTATACTGACAGAAGTCAGAGGGTACTGCCAAGTTTCTCTCCCTTTATTAACAATGTCAATGTTATGAACCTGATTCCAGCTAATTTACATGAATATGAGCAGACACGTCACTAACACATATGGAAATATAATCCTTTCAGACAAGATTTTCAATGTTATTTTTAGAATACCAATGAAGCCACTTGCCCTGACATCCACTGAAGTCTTCTCTATAGCTCCTCTTTTGCCCAGGCCCAAGGGTACTCATTCATCTTTCCTGTACCCAACTGTAACACTAACCCTCTGTTCTAAAAATTATCACTCTGCACTTCAAAATTCTGTGGAGAAGTACCGCTGACCTGCTTACCACCTTGCAGAATCTTTTCTTTAGTGAGCAAAATTGTGTCAAGCATTGCTGTCCCTCCTCCCACCCCATGCCTATTTGAGTGGTAATTGTAGCCTTAAGGTTTTGATGGGTAGTGTAAACTAATTAAAGTTCATGGAAAAGCACTGGCTCTGCTGCAACTACTTCAATAATGCTGAATGTACTGGTAAGACTCCTGTGATCACAGAGAGATGGAATGTTGAAAGGTCAGAGCCAAATTACCTTGGGCTACCTTTAGCCCCTGAATAACCATTTATTGTCCACCTCTGTGTCTGACCTAACATCCTAGTGACTCTCAGTTGATTAGGTATGACCTTTTTGGAATGTATTAGCAAACCTCCACTGCTACCAACCCAAAGGTCAAGAATGTCATCAGATAGCATCTGAGGCCTATGGTGGAGATTTCCCCACTTTGCTGTAACCGCCTACCTGATAGTTAGCCCATGTGTTTGAAAAGTGACTTGATTTATGACTTTCTTTTGTTTTGTAACTATAAAACCTTCATAAAATTGTTAACACAATGAAACATGGAATTGGAGTAACCTAAATCTGTGTTCCTAGGCCATAATCAGTCATATGTGGTTCCAGAATAAACTATGTCTTATCCCCTTTGACTTGAGAGCTATGTCTTTTGTACTGACAGTAGTAACTCATCCAATCAACAGTGATTTTGGTCAATTGTTTTTATTTCCTGAGTAGATACTAATATTTAAATAGAAATAGGAGGGCTGGATAGATGGCTTAGTGATTAAGTGCTTGCCTATGAAGCCTAAGGACCCTGATTCAAGGCTTGACTCCTCAGGACCCATGCTGGCCAGATGCAAAAGGGGTCTCATGCATCTGGAGTTCATTTGCAGTGGCTGGAGGCCCTCACACACCCATTCTCTCTCTCTCTCTCTCTCTCTCTTGGCCTCTTTCTCTCTGTCATTCTCAAATAAATAAATAAAAATTAAAAAAAAACAACAACAACAACAAAATGCTTTTAAATAGAAATAGGAGGAAGATAACTTCTTTAGGCAGTTCCAGTTGAGAACTGAGGACCAGAGAGAACTGATGCATGCCCTGAATGGAATTCTTGGCAGGAATGGAATCCATGTGTGATCAGGAATCATCTACAATAGCTACAGTGCCACCCTGCTGCCCATAGTCTACCATGATACCTAGATAGGTGGACTTCACTACCCAGGTAAGTTATCCCTAAAGTCTGCCCCTTCAAATCTCCAAACCAATTGGGTTTTCCCCTTCACATTCCTAAATTTGATGAACGAATGCATTTCAAACTATTATAAAGGCTGTCTTTTCAGCTTTTTTCTGTCTGCATCTCCTGGCTCTGCTATGTGATCTGTGCTTGGATAGACTTGAGTCTGGATAGGGGAGAACAGAGTACTATTTATTGGTCTCAGTAGTTTTTCTGCTTGCCGCTGCTTTTACTTTGAGGTAACTTCAAATTTTAATAACGCACGTGATTTTCCTCTGCTCTCTGAATCTGCCGCACATGTACCTCCCTTATGCTCTATATCTCCCATTTCTCTAACTCTGGGTCTATTACCTACAGGTAAAGCTCTATTTGATACTCAGTTATCATCTGGATTTCTTGGTGTCTGCTTTGATATTTTTCTTCTGTTATTCATTCTTAAGCCACCACCATTTGCCCTCTCAAGGCATATCATTTGCGTTTCTTTCACATCTCCCTAAACAAGCCCCTGGGTTCTGTATTCCACGTGCTTGTTGCTCTGCTCCCCTCCACTCCAGTCCTTCCCTAAAAACCTCAATTTCTCTTACATAAATCTCATGGCAATGGTGTGTTTTCCACATGTTTCCTACTTTCCATATGCTTATGAATTTGCTCTAGCCTTCTTCCTCAATCCCTATTTTACTTAAATATACCCCAATTTGTAATTCCCCCTATTCTAAACTTACTTATCCATAAGTTATCCTTCTTAAATCCATATTTTATCAATTCTTCCTTAAAAATATAACTGGACCCAAAATTGGGGTTCATAAACATGGTAGACCCTTTCTGAAGCCCCAAATTGTGTATCAATATTAAATACTGCTATACTGCCTGGCATTTTCTTCCACATATCCTTATAGTGTTTGCCGTAGTTAGGCGCTAAATCCCCATGCCCCCTCGCTCAAGTCAAGTTGAGGTCTGACACACGGAGGTTTGACTTTAAAACTTCAGCATGTGACTATTCAGAAACAGAACTTTAAAGTGGACAAGCAATTTAGAATGGTCACCTGTGTCATGTTAATCACATCTCATCGTGGTCCTTATAAGAACAGGAATTTTGGACACAGGCATTTACAGTGAGAAGACAACGGAAGCAAAAAGATTGTTCTAAAAGAGGCTAAAGACTTCACAACAAGGACATCTGGTAACTCTTGTTCAGGAGACCTTTCTTAACACCAAGACTATAAAAATATAATTCTTTCATGTGCAAGTATTCAGTTGATAAAATTTTGTTATGACAACTCATGCTGGCTACTTCAGGCTACCACCAGGGATTCCTTTGGCCAAAAACAGTTTAAATGTTGGAGCAACAGATTATACTGGCACCCATAAGGACACATTAGAATTGCCCCATACTTCCTTTCAGTCACATTTTTATTTCTTTTTGTGAGTTCCAAATTATTTCTTGTCAGGTTACCCTTGATTTCCTCTGAAAAAGATGAGGGACAGTCGGGTAGTGCCCGTGGGAACACAAACTTCCTATAAAGCAGAGGTAGTTCTCTATAGGCTCTCCAGACATAGAAGGTGGATCAGATACCCTTCACAGGTAGGATTGGGAACATTGTGCCAGACACAGAGCTTAGGGGATCAGAAGACTCAAGGTTCTCAGGATATCCACCCAGCTGTCCCCTTACTCATTTCTCAGGATCCTAGTTCATCCCATACTGGCCTCTGATGTTAGTACGGAATTTTACCATAGCTGGAAAATCCCCACCTCTGGAGCCTTTCCCCTTATCATATAGTGTTCTATATGGTTTTTCCAATTGCAGGAGATAGGACTCTTATATATTGTAGAAGTTATGCCCAAATACCTGCCATTCTTCACTTGTATTAATTATTGTCATTCTTCTTTCCCCAGAACATCCATAGTATTGAGCAAGAACCAACCAATTCCATTATTCATTACTCCCTGAATTATGATTTCCTATGAGGCTGTACTCTTAAGTATAGGGGGTACCTGTAGCTGTCATAGCTGCCTCACTCCCATTCTCCATCAGAGGATACTCTAACATAGTGGCAGTTTGCCAGAACCTACAAGAAGACCACTTTGTACTAACGGTGGCAAAACAGTTAGCAAGTGATACTATGCATCTTTAAATTTTCACTGAAACAGCATCTTTGAAGAGCATGTTGAGTATCAACTGTCTGCAGTGACATCCTCTGAGGACCAGTCTGAGCTGGGGACATCAGCATTCTGGAGGTCTGAGCTGCACATGATGGATGTGAGAGACTTAAAGGGGAGATCTGTTCAGCCCTTCTTTGGAAGGTTTCATCCAATGTTCTAGGGTATCAGGATATTGGGTAGTTGGTGAAATGTGCCAAGGATTGAGACACATTTTCCATGCTGGAAATTGTACTATCTACACACTGCTCCAAGCAGAGAACACAAGCTCAGACACACTGTGACACTACAAGCCTCTCATATGGGACTTGACAGGAGTCCTTCAGCTACTAACACTGTCTAAGAAGATCATGGGACTGAATACTCAGTGTAGACCTAAGGACCAGAGTGCCATACCATGGCAGCAATGATTCTGAAGAACCTACTAGAGGAAAACCTTTACTTCGAAAATACAGGGATATGAGCTGATGTGCTTTGTTATCATTGAGATACATTGTGACAAACCTTCTGGCTCCAGAATCACAACCAGTCCAAATGTTTCATTCATCTAAATTCTTTCCTCTCTCCACTCCAGGGACAAACATGTTTCGATCATAGCACGGAGCTCAAAGTGTTCTTCAATGTTGTTCTCAATTCTATGATTATTAATACTGATGAATACAATACATATGTTTCAGTGTTGGAACACTGAGGAAAAAGCACAATCATTAATGATGCAGAATTCCTGTGTGGTTGTTATCTTGATTAATTCATCATCTTCCCCCTCACTAAAACTAGTCTCAGAAGTTATTATTTTAGACACAAGTTGTTTCTTGGCTTTTTCATTTTGCATTGATTTCTCAATTCATCTTTACTGAAATATAATCAATCCATAATGACGTACAGCAATTAAAGTGTATGCTTAGAAGAATCTCAGAGTTATATACACAAAGGAAACCTCCAAAACAAATAAGGTAATTCTATTCCCTAAAAGATGTTAGGGGCCCCATTGTAATCTAGTTCTATCATTACAAGGCCCCGGAAAAGCAATGGTTTTCCCTATGTCACTAACACTATGTTGCACCTTCTAATATTTTAAGTAAGTGGAATCATGTGTGCTTTTTTTAACTCTTTCCAATAGCTTCCTTCATGAAGAAAACCAGGTTTTAACTTGGTCCATATTGTTATATACATAACCACTTTGTTCTTCTCACTGTGAAGGATTCTATTGTCAGGACACATCACACCTTTATACTCATTCAGTGATTGACACACATTCTATTTCTAACTTGGTACATTTATGAGTAAACATTTTTATGCAAATTATTTGTTATATCTTTGGTGAAAATGTGGAAGTGAATCACTGAAAGAAATGGTAAGCACACATTAAACATGCTAATTAATTGGCATTCTTTGTTCTAGAGTGGCTGTAACAGCTTTCATTATCCAGTGTCATTTACAAGATTTTTGATTCTAAATCATTGTCACAGTTGTCATTGTTGGTGTTTTTCATTCTTGTTATCATAATGGATGGATGCTATTATTTTTCTCTGGTTTTGATCTACTTTTTCTTAATAACATATTGAATGTTATTCAGCTTGCTCATTAGTCATTCAGATGTCTTCTTTTGTGCAATGTCTGCTCAAAGTTTTGCCCATTTATATTACCTGGCTATCTTACAATATGAAACTGCATTATCGTTCTTGTATCAAATATATTTATTATGAAAATTTGTTCTATTCTGTACTTTGAATCTCACTTTTTAAAATTTATTTATGTGAGTGAGAGATACAGAAAGAAAGAAGGAGAGAGAGAGAGAGAGAAAGAGAGAGAGAGAGAGAGAGAAAAAATGGGTGCTCCAGAGCCTTCAGCTGCTGCAAATGAATTCCAGATATGTGCATTCCTTGTGTGCACATGCAACCTTGCGTGATTTTGTCACCTTACATCTGGCTTATGTGGAATCTAGAGACTGGAACATGAGTTCTTAGGGGCTGTAAACAAGAATCTTAACTGCTAAGCCATCTCTTTAGTTTAGACTTGACTCTCACTTTTTAATGTCATATTTTAGGAAAAATGATTTCTAGTTAGATGAATTTCAATTTATCAATTTTTAAAATATTTTTCATGGATCTTAATAGCATTGCCAAAGTAGAATCATTCACAATATACAGTTGGAAAGATTTATTTTTCTCTTGCAATTTCTGTTAATTTAGTTTTACCTTTGCCATTTACTTTTAGGATTAATTTTGCATTAATTTGTTTTCATACCTGTCATAGGAAACTTTTCTCCTGGGGAAGCTTAACACACTTCTTCACCCCAAGTAGGGCTGAATGGTGTACCAAAGTACAATTGCACCAATACCAGTTTGGCGAGCCAATGAGTTTATTGAGGATACTTGCTGAACATGGAGAGACTCAAGTTATTTATAGCAATGTGGACCCCCTAAAGTAGCCACATTTTTAATGTGAGGAAGGGATTTATATATTTTTAACATTATTTATTGACCACTTCCATAATTAGATAATAAACCATGATAATTTCCTCCTGTTCCACATTTTCCCCTTCACAAATCCACTCTCTGTTAATATAGCCCCTCCTCTCCATTAGTCTCTCTTTTATTTTGATGTCATCAACTTTGCCTGCTACTGTGCAGGTCTTTTGAAGGGAGGGCTAGGCACTGTGAGGTCATGGATATTGAGGCCAAGTTCTGTCTGGACAATTGCATTATAAGCAGTGCTACTCTTCCTTTGGCTCTTATATTTTTTTCCATCACCTCTTCCACAATGGAGCCTAAACATTGGAAGATATGATAGAGATAGTTTATTTCTGAATATTCCTCTGCAACTTCTTCTCAGGATCATGGTCCCCTTTGGGTCATCCCTGTGGTCACCACCATCTGAAAAGAGAAGCTTTTCTAACCAAAAGCGAGAGTAACATTAACATATGGGCATGGATGTGAAGTAAAGTGCTTACAGGGCAGTTTGGTAAGCATAGGATATGTATTTATCCCAATAGGAGCAGGTGTTGCACTCCTAAGGCTCAAGACCTCTCTCACCATAGGCTTTTGATTAGATTTTCAGTACCAGGCATGTATTCTCCTCTCATGGGGTGGGCCTCCAGTCCAATTGAAGAGCAATTGGTTTCCCTCATAACAGACATGCTACTATTGCACCTGTTCGGTCATTTGACCTGGCTGGACAAACTTAAGGTTTGCAGTGTCCACTTTTTTCATTCTCTCTCCCATAGGCCTCTGTGCAGTGCAGCTTTTTCCAGCTTTTTGTCAGCTAGTCTATAGGGAGGAAGTTTTAAGCTCAACTCCAGCTTGATTATTCAGTGACCTTCTAGAGCAGGCATGTGGAGTCTTCAGTAATAGGGTCCTACTATCTATTTCTGGTGGGAAACCAAAACCTTGGCAATAGCCTATAATGTTTGGTAGCATCAGGGACCTCTCACATCCACCACAATTTGGCCTCACTGTTCTTCCCTTCTCCATCTTCTCACTCCTTCTCTCTAAGTGTCCCTCTTGGGTTGGCCTGCTTTTGGGTTTCACCCTCCTCATGGAAGCCATGCTGGTACACCAGACTACCCCCCTGGGCTGTTAGGCCCCCAACCCCAAGTCTAGAGAAAGACGCATTCTTGATACCTCAGGTCTCATTTTCTGGTCTACCATACCTTAAAGTGTGCCTTTTGGTTTGGTTTCCATCTTAGGACACTCGGTCTCCCTTCCTCCTCTCTCTCTCCCTCCTGAGCTCTCATCTTCCACAACCAGCTGTTTTCACCGTTGGGAGTACAGACACCCTCCTCACCCACTAACAGTCTAAAAAGATGACAGTTGCAGCCTCTGCCCACGTGGGAGGTGTAGGCCCCATTCACCCTAACAGGCCAGGGGTTCATATTGATGTTCTGCATAAACCCAGCTAAAGCTCTGGTTCATTTTTCTCTTAGCCTTGTTTTGCTTTTTTCCTGTCTTCTTAAGAACTTAAAGCCTGCACAATTCTTGGATGACATCTTATTTTTCTCTAAAACTCTGCTTGGCCACAGGCATGAGCTAGACAATGGGTCCAAGTGGCCTGAAAACGATAATTTTAATTTTCAAATTCTCACTGATTAGAAAAAAAAGAAAAAAAAAACCCTTCTGCCAACTTATAGGCAAATGGTCTGAAATATCCTATTTTTCACTCTGTGTGCATGGCTTTCTCTCTGCTCTACCTGCTTTTCTCACCAGGTGCTTCTAGCTACCTTGCCCCCAAAGCTCCTCCAGCTCCCTCAGCCTCTCCTGACATCCTGCCTAGTAACAAGGTTTGATTTTAGGCTCCAGAGTTGTAAATAAAATAAATTTAAAAAAATGGGAATGCATAACTTCTGAATAAATGAATACATGAATGTGTGAAGGGGAAATGTTTGTCTAGAGTCTATATGAAAAGTGCACTGGAAATGAATGTGTGTGTATGAGTATGTATGGGGCTGCAGAATGATTTCTGTTCAGAGCAGTGCCATTTCACTGTGGGATGTTTCTCACCAAGCCCACTGTCCAAGACAGCATAGACATTTTTGTACTGTTGAGTGTACCCCAGAAGGAACACTAAAAGGAATTAAGCTCATAGAAAGAAAAAAAAAAAAGTGCAAGATTCTCTGTTGGGAGCTATGAACCAAACCTTGGCCATGTTGACAGAAATGGCCATGTAGCAAGTTAAGTTTCTATTTCTTCATCTAATGATCTATTACCAGAAATGAAGGATCCATTATGCCTGGGTGATAGCCTCTCCTGGGGCTGCCAGTAATTGATGACAAAACAAAGAAATTGCATTTAGCCAGTAACCCTGTGATCTCTGGCCGGATTATGACTCCTTCCCCCTACAACCGTATAAAAATCTATGTGTAAAAATAAACTTTGAGATCTTGACCAATACCTAGCTTGGTCTCCTTCTTGTGTCTGTCTGCCTCCCCCCATTCAGGTTAGCTTCTCCTCGAGTCCTTGTTCAACTCCCCGCTGGCTAGGGCAAGTGGCCCCCGAACTGGGGCCCGAGGTACTAAGAAAAAGCCTGAACATCGCTCAAGTGGACTACCGTCCCCGCCATTGGATCGCCTCCCCACTAGGGGGGTGAGTGAAGATCCGCATAGAGGTCACTGCAGGCAGTCCGTGCCTGTAATACAGACCCACACCGTGATCACAACATAAAGCCCGCCTGTGATACAGATCTGCTAAGGTAAAATAAGCGACGAAGTTTAGGCAATTAAAGTAAAGACTATTCAGTCAAATTTTAAGACACAAAAATTGTGGGATTTCTTTTTGCACTTCTTTCCCTCCTTTTACTTTTGGTTGGCACCATCACGTGGAATTTAAACATAGCAACAGGGCAACTGAAGCCTCTTGGCCAGGGCTACCCTCTGGCATTGGCTGAAGGCCCCTAGCTCCCTGTGTGAGTCCTGACAGCCCGTTTGGGCGTTGGCAAATACCTCCTATCTAGCCTCTCTCTTCCTATCAACAAAACTTATAAAAAAAAATTCATGCCTTCATATTTAAGCCAAAAATACTACTACATAATACAGATTTCTTATTTGTTTTAAATTCTGCCAGCAGATCTTCTGTTCATAGTTTACTCTGTGTATCTCATGTGCCTTAACTATGTAATCACTACTTTTTGTTAATATCAGACTTTTCCAGATATCAGAATAATGTAATTAGATTTATACAAAGTCCATAATGTGTGGCTATCAATAAGCATGCATAACCATGCCTTGCTAAAACTCTATAATTTTAAGAAGTTTTTGTCTTGTTCATGCTGGTTTTGCTAGATGATTATCACTGAGAATATAATATAAGTCTTATGAAAAGTGACTTATTGTGATTTTTTTTCTTACAAAAAGAAACAAACAAAAAGCTCCCCAAGTCTTAGAAAAATCCACTGTATACAAACAATGTTAATATAGTTTGTCTAAGCTTCATGTAACAGTCGTAAATATTTCTTTAGTTAAGCCTTAAAATTGTTCAATGATAAGAGATACTTATTTAAGAAATTGCTTTGTGTCTGTCATATTGTCTCTAATGCATGTTAAAATCAGGCTTGCTTAACTCAACAATGACCAAGTTTTATTTTATTCTTGAGCTATGTATAATCATTCTCAGTCAAGGTTTCACTTTATTAATCGTCTCATTTCTGGTATCTTAAGTTCATTGCTTATAGAGATATTGATACTTAAAACATGTTTTCTGTCATAGAAAAATAATCTTAAATTGATGCTCTACTTCCAGTTTGGGTGGTAATTGGTACTTGCATTGATATGCAGACTAGCTAAAGTTTTTTTCAAACACAGATGCTAAGTTTTTATACTGTTTTGTCTTTTCCTAACATACAATTTCTAGATTGAATCAATTGCCTTAAATTCATTGGTAAAACAAAAATAATTGGTAAAAATATTGTTTTCAGGGCTACTAAAATGGTCTGTCTATACTTACAACAGACAGATACTTAAATGATAGAATGTGTATGTTTTCTATATCACAGATATAGCTTGCAGTGTCACCTGATAACTAAACTTAAATATTAACCAGGATGATTTTAAACTATTGTGTCATTCTCTAACCCGATGTGTTTTGCTAACCAAATATGTTCTACACTCTTTTGAACTAATCTGCTTTGCTAATCAGATATGTACAGTCTCTCTGAGTGATAAATAACCATACATGGAAGCCAAAATCAAATGAAACATTGGAGTTAAAAGGATAAAAAATATTTTGGTTCCTGCTCCAGGGTTAAAATCCATAGAAGATGATGAGATACTTGAACTTCTAGCCTCTGGTAAGTCACCCGTCTTCTTGATCAGAGAGGATGTAGAACTCAGAAATTAATTTTAAGTCAGTGCATCTGCAACAGGAGAGTCATGTTACAGGAAATCTGTCCTCCAGGCTTCCAAATAGAGGGAGGGCCACTTGGTGAGCATGGCCTTGACTTATCCTAGCAGATGGAAATGCTGAGAGTCAAAGAAATCCTCACAGCTCTCTAAGAGTCTCTCCTACAGCACATTATTAGCCTCCAAAATTTACAGTTAATTCTGACAGCCTACATGGTCTTAATCACCCAATGAGAAAAATATAACTACAAAATATAAGTACAATATAAACAGTGATTCAGACTAATAGTTTCCCCTGTCTGATGCTGATTTACAATATTAGACTAACATTAACTCAAGCCTTCTTCCTCTGATTGTCTGTGATTAATTTCACCTACCCAGATCCCAGTTCCTCCCACTGGCTTAGCCAGAAACAGAGCTACTCCTGAAGCCCCCTCGTTCCTTAGCTCTCACCCTATCTCATCCAGTGATAAGAAACCTGCCACCCCAATGGGCACTCTCAAACCTAAACTCTGTTGTGTTCCTATTCTTCCCCTGATCCCAAAATGCCCCTCTGCCTCCTCTTGCCCAAAACCCTCTATCTCTCACCTCTGAATGTTCATCCTCCCTTTACACCTGGCATTTTGATGGCATAGCTGTTGACAAGAGTAACAAGTTCCTTTATTCTCCCTTCTCACAGAATGCACAGAGCTCATCTTCCTCACCTGCTCTATAATGAGTGTCTGCCACTAATTGAACTGAAGCCACCTTAGAACAGGAATGGCATGAGAGAAGTCTCTGCTTTGCTCAGGACCAAGTCATAACAACATACTATACTAGCGCTATTGATCTCACCACTCTGCCACCTTAGCCACCATGCAACTGCCTTCTCATCACCTGCTCTGAAGAGAGACCCATTGACCGTGTTATCAAGCCTCTCCCATAAGAACTCACTGCCCTTATGATCAGCATGAAAAAAAAAAAAAAAAAAACAAAACCGAACCTTTGTCTCTTATCATTATCAAAAGGCAGAAATGTTAGGTTAGGACAAAATGGGGTCACAAAGGACAGCAGGAGGGTGACAGAGACATAAGGAAGTGGGTCATCCACATTCCTCAGGAAACTTCCCAGCAATTATCCCTTCCTTGCCTAACAATGCCTCAGATCTAGGTTTTTATCTCCCACCTGGTCTCACACCCTAGCTATTTCCCTTCCTTACCTTCCCCCAACTGAAGAACTCTATATAGCCCACTATCTGTAATCTCAAAGTTGACTGCACTACTCTTTGATGAATTTGGGAGCCCCCATGTTAGGTGCATATATGTTTAGGATTGTAATGTCCTCCTGTTGGAGTGTGTCCTTAATCAATATAAAGAGACCTTCCTTATCTTTCTTGACTAACGTTGGACTGAAGTCTACCTTGTCAGATATTAGGATAACAACCCCTGCTTGTTTTCTAGGCCCATTTGCTTGAAACACCACCTTCCAACCTTTCACTCTAAGATAATGTCTATCCTTTGTAGAAAGATGAGTTTCTTGGAGACAACAAATGGTAGGATCCTGCTTTTTAACCCAGTCTGCAAACCTATGTCTTTTCGTTGGGGCATTGAGGCCGTCGATATTAAGAGATATTATTGAAAGGTGTGTATTTATATTTGCTTTTGTGTGTGTGTGTGTGTGTGTGTGTGTGTGTGTGTGTGTGGTTCCGGTTCTACCTGTGCTCTGTTAACAAGTATTTGAGTTTAGCTTGTTTTTTCTAGGTTCCTTATATGTGTGCTTTTCCTTTTCTTCAGCATGGAGGATTCTATCAAGTATTTTCTGTAGAGCTGGTTTTGTCTTCCAATACTCCTTTAACCTGCTTTTGTCATGGAATGTCCTTATTTCTCCATCTATTTGAATGGATTACTTTGCAGGATAAAGTAACCTTGGTTGACAGTTGTTATCTTTCAGAACTTGGAATATATCACCCCAAGCCCTTCTGGCTTTAAAAGATTGTGTTGAATAATCTGCTGTAATCCTGATGGGCTTACTTTTGTAGGTAACTTGATTTTTCTCTCTAACTGCTTTCAATATTTTTTTCTTTGGTGTGTGTGTTTGGAAGTTTGATTATAATATGGCGAGGAGAGGTTCTTTCCAGGTTTTGTCTGGTTGGGGTTCTAAAGGCTTCCTGTATCTGTATTAGCACCTCTTTCCCAATTTGGGGGAAATTTTCTTCAATAATTTTGTTGAAGACACTGACTATGCCTTTGGAGTGGAATTCTTCTCCTTCTACTATGCCCTGAATTCTAATATTTGATCTTTTCATAGTGTCCTGAATATCTTGAAATTCCCACTCATACTTTTCTATAAGTTTGTCTTTCTCTTTGTTGGCCTGTATTAGATCTGCCACCTGGTCTTCTAGCTTAGATATTCTGTCCTCTCCTTCATCCATTCTACTGATGAGATTTTCTACAGAGTTTTTTAGTTCATTAACTGTGTTCTTCATTGCTAGTAATTCTGACTGGTGTTTCTTTATTATTTCCATTTCCTTATTTATGTCTTGTATTGCCTTCTTTATTTCATGAAATTGGTGTCCTGCATCTTCTTTGATTCCTTTGATTTCCTCTTTAAGTTCCTCTTTGACTCCTTTGATTTGTTCTCTGACTTCTTTGAACATATTTACAATCATTATTTTGAAATCTTTTTCAGGCATTTCCTCTAACTCGTTCTCACTGGAGGTCATTTCTGATGCATTAATACTTTTAGGTGGATTTATATCGTCTTGCTTTTTAGTGTTTCTTGTGTTATCATGTATATATTTTTGCATCTTGGATTAAGTTAATGGTTGTATTTTCTAGCTAGCTGGGTATTCTTAGCTCTATCAATTGATTTGATGTTATATATTTTCAGGGTAGGAGCTTAAGGTGTTAGATGTGGCTCTTAAGACTCTGAGAGTATCTACAAAGGTGCTCCTATGGGTTGAGTTTCCCTGCTATGGGGGTATTCAAGTAGGCTGAGTGGAATAAAATACAGGTAGATTCTAAAAGTTAACTAAACACTGTACCCTTTCAGTCAAAAACAGCCCCAAGTATGTATGCCAGAGTAGTTATTATAACAACCAGATCCTCTATCAACATAGAAGTTAAGATTTCTGGTCTGTTGAGGGATCCAAGTCAGCTTGTGACCAAGTGAGACGCTTCCCTGGTGCAAACCCAGTTACCTTGGATGAGTTTGGTCTCAGTCAAGTTGCTGCCTGGGTCGTTGGGCTGCTGTTCTGATTTCTGGAGCTGGGCACTGGCTTTTCCTGCGGGGCAAGCCATGCCTGGCTAATGTGGCCCTGCAGATCAGCATCCCCACTGCTGGAACTGCTGCAGCAAAAGCTGCCTCTTCTGGGTCTGTCAGCAGCTGAAGCTGCTGATGCTGGGTCTGCTGTTGTTGCCGCTCCTGGGTCTGCTGCTGCTGGTTCTGCCACTGCTGCCACTCCTGGGTCTGCTCCTGCTGGGGCCTCTGTTACTGGTGCCAGAGCCACTGATGTTGCTGCTGAACTCTGCTCCTGCTTGGGTCCCGCTGTTGGCTCAGGTTGGCGTGGCCTTGTCCCGGACCACTGCCTTTTTCGCCGGAGCTGGGCTCAGGCTGTGGGGAAGGGGAGGGAGCTGCAGCTGCTCTGGTTCTCTCGCTGCTCCACGTGTTCTTCTACCTCATGGTCTGCTCCTCCATTGCTCACTGCCCCTCTCCCTTCCTGTTTCCTGAGTTGCAGAGGGCACTGGTGTGAGTTGAAGCTCCTGCACCTGGCTTTTCCTGCAGCTGGAGCCAAGCCTGGCAGCTTTCTGGTTCGCCCTGCCGCCGCAGCGGTTGGCCAAGCTGCTGAGGCTGCTTTTGCCGGCCTGTGCGGGCTCTGGATACTCTGGATCTCTCCTACTTCTCCGCTGCTGCTTCAATTTCCTATACACCTCACTTTTTAGTAAAAGTGTGTATTTTGCTGAGTTTTTTTGGTCTTTTTCCCCCCAGGTTGCTTTGGCGTGGTACCTATGCCACCATCATAACTGGAAGTCACTGCACTACTCTTGATAGCCAGTCCTGGCAGCTCATGTTTATCCTAAATAAAAGCTTCCATCTTTTCCTCAGAGTGGCCTCCATGGTCTTGGTCATTCCTGAACCTAACAGATATATTGTATAATCATTATCATTTGATATTATGAATTTTTATTTCATATTTTATTTCATCAAAGACCCATCCAATATTCAGTAGTGTACTATTTAGTCTCCATGATTTTGTATATTCTCTGTATGTTTTCTTGTTGCTTATTTGTAGTTTAATCCCATTGTGATCATATATAGTAGAAGGAATTATTTTAATTTGTCTGTATTTGTTAACATTTGTTTGTGTTCTAGCATATAGTCTATTTTAAAGCAGGTTCCATGTGCTGCTCAGAAAACATGTGTATTCTGCACATTTGGATGGGATGATCTGTAGTTTTCTGTTAGGTCCACTTGTTCTATGACATTTCATCCTGATGTCTCTCTGTTTTTTTGTTTTGTTTTGTTTTGTTTTGTTTTGTTTTTTTGCTGTGATGACCTGTCAGTTGATGGGAGTGGGATATTGAAGTCACCAAATAAAATTGTTCTTTGTTTTATCTGTAACCTTAAGTCTAATAGTGTTTGATTGATGAAATTGGGAGCACCCATGTTAGGTGAATATATGTTTAGCAGTGTAATGTCTTCCTGTTTAATTGTTCCTTTAATCAATATAAAGTGACCTTCTTAATCTTTCCTCAATAATGTTGGTTTGAATTCTATCTTGTCAGATATTAGTATAACAACACCTGCTTTGTTTTTTTCTAGGCCCGTTTGTTGAAATACCATTTTCCATCCTTTCACCATAAGATTGTGTCTGCTTTTATAGATAGGTGAGTTTCTTAGAGGCAAAAAACAGGGGAATCCTGCATTTTAACTCTATGTAAGCCTGTGTCTTTTTGTTGGGGTATTGAGATTATTGGTATTAAGTTATTATTGAAAGGTATGTAGTTTTTCTTGTCATTCTTCTTGCTTTGTAGTGCTTCCTATTTTCCCTTACTCTTGTGTGTTAGTATTTGAGTATGGTTTAGTGCTTCCTGTTTCCTCAGGTGTGTGCTTTCCTTTCTCTTGAGTTAGAAGGAATGGAGAAATGAGGATATTCCACAACAAAGGGGCTAAAGGCTAAAAGAATATATAACCGCTAAACCAGCTCTACAGAAAATACCTGAAGAGACATTCCAGAGATACCTAGCAATTGGGACTCTGGCCTCTTGCAAAAGATAAATTCTGCAAACAGCTCTTGCAATAGGTTCTGCAAAGAAGTCACTACCTAAGATAAGTAGGCTGGAGTTCCCACACACACACTCTCTGAAATTTCCCCATGCGTCCTCTTAGAACCAATCATTTTAAAAGTCTCAACATGATGTAACCTTCCTTTATTTTCAGTTTGCGCCATCACTTGGAACCAGACATGACGAACTGGCAACTGATGTCACTTGGCCGAGACCACTATTTGGTATTGACTGAAGGCCAGCCGTCCTCTGCCTGGACCCCGACAGCCTGTTGGGTATTGGCAAATCCCTCTATCTATTTCTCTCTGACACACACACACACACACACACACACACACACACACACACACACCAAGCAAAAACAACACATCGTCCTCTTAAAAGCCTGTAGGGCAGGTTGCTGGCCAGCTCATGCTCGAGCTTTGGGGAATCCCCCATGTGCTAATCAGCCCTCAAGAACATTACCCTCTGCTCTTGGAGTTTCTAATCTTTCTCTGTCATGGGTAACATTCTCTCTCTCTCTCTCTCTCTCTATCTCTCTCTCTCTCTCTCTCACACACACACACACACACACACACACACACACACACACACACACATATATATATATATATATATGTCTGTATATGTATATATCTCAGATTCACAGAATAAGAGCTCATCTGAAAGTTAAGGGAATTAGCTCTCCCAGAGGGAGGCAGGCTCCTTTTGGGAAGAAATTGTCCAGGTCATTTCTGGATTTCTGGGTATCCATGTGGACCCACATAGCTTATCTGGCTAGGAAATGAAAAGTTCAGGGAGGAAATTTCCCCTCGCTCTCTTTAAGCAGCTAAACTACAAGCCTGCTTTGCAAGCACTCCAAAGTGGCTTGGGTCAGAGTCAGGTGGCAAACAGACAATGGTGCCTCTGCCCATGCAGGTGCCATGTCTCCACCTCCTCTCCCAGCAACCCCCACGACAGGACCCACTCCTTCTTCAGCAGCCTCCCAGTAGGTTGCCTTCTTCAGAGGCCTCCTGGCAGTCCTGGAGGCCCCCCTTTTCCCCTTCAGGTTGTCAGAATCCTTGACCTCCCAGCAGTCTTCTTGGCCATTACCTCCACGTGTACTAGACGGAACCCCTGATGAGTGCCGGGAGTAAGGCAGGGCTGATCTAAGGTGATAACAGCCCCACTCAGCCACAACAGCATGCCCAAAAGGGGGCAAGAAAGAGGGGAAAAAAGTCACCTTTAACTACAGCCTATAAGAACTGAAGTTTTACGTAAAAAATGTGTCAACTTTGTTACATGATATCGTAAGTATAGTTACTGAATTTGTGTTCTAGGTCAACTTCAACTTTCTGATCTGTACATCACTGTTGCAGTCATGTAGAAATCACCTGACCAAAAGCAGCTTATGGGAATAAAGGATTATTTTGGCTTTCAGACTTGAGGAGAAGCTCCATCATGACAGGGAAAATGATGGCATGAGCAGAGGATGGACATCACCTCCATGCTAATATCAGGTGGAAAATAGCAAAAGGAGAGTGCCAAACATTGGCAAAGGAGAGCTGGGTATAACACTCATAAGCCCACCCCCAACAATACACTGCCTCCTGGCGGTGTTAATTTCCAAATCTCAATCAGCTTGGAGCCTAGAATTCAGTGCATCTAAGTTTATGGGGGACACATGCATCAAACCACATGTTTTACCCCAGCCCCCTTAAACTGATAACCATACATGATGTAAAATGTGATACATTTATCCAACTTCAAAAGACCCCATAATTTTTATCAATTTTAAGTTGTTCATACATCGCCATAGCCCAAGGTCTTTTAACTGAGCCAAAACACCAAAAAAAAAAAAAAAAAAAAAAAAAAAATTCCCCCAAGAAACCATTATGGAATAGCATAAACATTCACACTGCCAAAGTGGCATTTGGCATAGCAAAGAAACATTCAACCAGTACTAGATTTAAAACAACCAGGGCAAACATCAAACACTGTAGTTTCAAATCCAACAACTCTATGAAATCTCCACGTCCAATAATTCTAACCAGCAATATCTCTGGAGTTCGCATCCTGCTCCTCCTGGTAGGCTACTCACAGTCCTGGAAAACTTCATCCATGGACAGCATCTTTCCTTATCAGCCATCTCATAGTCCTAGCATCTCCACTGGTTCTCCACTGCAACTCATGATCAATCCTCATGGCTCCTTTGGGTATCCATGAAGGCATCCAACAAACCTGCTACACATTGCCCATGGCTGTTTCCAACATACAAGACCACATTGCAAACTCAATGACTCTTTCTTTCCTGAATTTCTTATACTCCATAATATCAGGTAGAGTACTAAGTTGTTAATCTGGAGTGGGGGGTAAAGCAGACTTTGAAGAAAAGGACACTCCTTCAGCATTCAGGACCCTTCAAAAGACTGCATTATTTCTTTTGTCCCAATGCTGGCCAGCTGCCCAATCTCAATGGTTATAATTTCTCAATTGTAGCTGAACAGGCAGCAGTTTCATCCTAATGATTTCTTTCTATGCCATAACTCTCTCCTCACACCAGTCCATTTCTATGCAATACAACCCAGCACAAATTCTCAGGACATGGGCACAACAGCAAGTCTCTCACGCAAACTGTATCTAGCTCAGTCCAGGCAAAGCTTTTTCTTACCCTCATAAGCCAAACCTCACAGTTCATAGTTCTTACTGTATTCAGGTCTTTCAACTCTCACCAGAATAGTCCATCAAGCTGTATTTATAGCACTACCAGTCATTTCTTAGGCCAAGTTTTCAAATCCTTCCACATTCCTATGGAAAATCAGCTCCAAAAGGCCAAAGCCACAGAGTCAGGTGTCCAGCAGCAAATGACAACACTCTTCAGTATCAACATTACTGTTGAATTCAGGTTCAGATTGCTGGCAGAAATCATTGGAGCAAATGCAGCAAAAAATAAAATAAATAAATAAATAAAAGGTTTATTTTGACTTACAGACTCTAGGGGAAGCTCGATCATGACAGGAGGAAATGGTAGCATTACCAGAGGGTGGACATTAACTTCTGACCAACATCAGAAGTGGACAATAGCAAAAGGAGATTCTGCCTAACACTGGCAAGGGGGTGCTGGCTATAACACCCATAAGCCCTCACCCAACAATATACTATTTCCTGGAAGTGTTAATTCCCAAATCTCTATCAGCTGGAACCTAGCATTCAGAACACCTAAATTTATGGGGGATACCTGAACCAAACCACCATAATCACCTCCCAAAATTGTTTAGTATTTCTTAATATAAGGAAAATTTAGATAGAAAAAGTTACCACTAAGCCAACTCTAATTTTCTTACTTGTCATATGTGTATCTAAAGTCAACAAGCCCTTCTTGGTAAAGTACTCAGAATCCCTCAGTTTCCAACTGGAGCTGATGGAACTTCCTCCTGTTGAATCAGTCAGGATTGAACCAGCTAAAGTAATGTGGAAATAAAGAGAAAGAATATACGACCTCAACAGCAGGCTGTTCTTTATTGTAGAGCAAGTGACCAGTGAAGGATGGCCAGCCCCATTCTGTGGTTTTGAGGCTGCTGTGCCCAAAAGCATCTAAGCTGCATATTTAAAGGAAGGGGCAAAGGGCAGAGAATGGGGGAAGGGAGAAGGGAGAGGGATGTAATAGGGCCATTTCCTTGTTGATTTGTTTTTCTGGGTAGGATTTTTAGGTTTTCACGAGTTCTTTGATGATAATTGGTTTGCCCACAGGTAACCTTATCAGGTTGTGGTTTGGGAAGTTATTTACAACCCCAAAGTATTTCCTCTGTGCTAAAGCCTGTTCCAGGGCCAGCATGTTCAGTAATTTCTATGACTCTAAGGATGGTTGGGACCCCAGACTGATTAAACCTTACACCTTCACTCTATTGCTCATAGATATGCACTCATAAGTGGGTTATACCATGGGAAAAAATTGCACTCATGGAAAGGAATGCACAAAAATATCAATAACAATTTCTAAACAGATATCAAAGGAGATTTATTTTGTGTTCTCTATTGTACTAGTTTTTCTTCTTAATGCTGTGAAAAAAATACTTGACATGAAGCAGCTTAAGGCATGAAAGCTTTACTTGGGCTTACAGGTTCAAAAGGATATAGTCTATCATGATGAAGGAAAGCAAGTTAGCAAGAGGCAGACAGTCATGTCACAGGTCCAGTCAGAGAGATTAGACAGAAATTAGGGCTAGAATATAAAGCTGAAGGCCCACCCCACAGTCACCTATTTCTTACAGGAATGCTCTGCCTCCTCAAGGTCCCACAACATTCCCTAGCAGCAAAAACAGCTGTGTACTAAGTGTTCCGACCCATGACCCTAGGCCAGGCAGTTCCCATTGAACAACAATGTCTGCACTTTGTAAGTTTTCTGCAACAGAGCTTTACTGTTATAAAATCAGAAATAAGTTTTATAGGAGGAAACATGAAGAAATTTACAACTGTTGGTTTTCAAATACGTTTATCTTACAAATCCATGGAATTAGCTCTAATGGGCTGTCTCATCTACTGAAACTTTAGATTATGATGATACTTTTTAAACAAGGAAATTATAAAACAGTATTTATTTGTGTGTTTTGATTTAAAAATTTTGAAAGAAGCTTTTGAAATTATAAGCTAAAGGAGTATAAAAAATTAAATCCAATGCAATTTCCTTTCTGATGTTCATTGAATTTTAGAATATGGAGGTGTATGTATTTAATAACAAAATGTAAGTGGTTACTTAAATTTAAATCCTATAGGAACAACTTTTACTAAGATTATTTCCTGAGGTCCTATGAAAAATATTTACTATTTGGTTAAATAAATACTAGACATTTACCAATTTATGATATTCCTAACTAAAAAATAAGTGTAAGAAAGAACACATTTCATATGTTATCTCTTCATGAACAGACTCTAATACTTTTCATTATTACAATTATGTTTCTGATGAGTAATCTATTTGGTGTTTGTGAAAAATTACTTCCTAGAAGGCATGAAGATGTATGTGAGGTGTTTGAAGAGATTCAGCTCACCACAGGACATGGATAAATGGTCCCCTGTGGCTAAAAATCCAGGGACCAGTGCTGTGTTCACTCTACTTTTTGAACCAGTCACATTCCTGAGTGTGTGTGTTGTAGGCTCATTATATAATTAGTCTCTCAGTTAATTTTCAATGGAAACTTGTACTTCTGTCTAAATTTCTGTGATTTCAATATAAAAATGTCATCACTTGGAAAAACAAATTGCCAACCTACAACCTCCTGAGAAGAAAGTCATACTGCACTATAGCCAAGAATCCGCTTTTAGTGCATTAACTTCAGCCATAAATCTGCAGTCCCTTTCTGGAACCAAACTAGACGTTCTTATCAATGCATTCCCCAACTTTCTCTAGTCTGTAAAACACAGTAAAATACTCTTTATTACTTAACAAACAAAGGAATAAAGTACACATACAGTCCCTTCTTGACCTGTTCCTTCTTGATAGCAGCAATGTGATCTTTTTTCTTATCATATCTACTCACATTTGGTTAAACTAGATTTAGAACACAAAGTACAGTTTTTGCAATAAATCATAAGAATTTCTTTAAGAATAAAATTATTACCAAGAAGTACATCATATGATTTAAAAATACAATTTAAGTAAGAGCCAAAAAAAAATAATTCAGTGCTAAGGCATTTGTTTCTGGAAATCAATTTCAGGCTGGCATTTGGGGCTGAGAGAACTGACTTCTCTTCCATCTTAAAGGCAGTTTCAGCTGAACCAAAAGCAGCAGTGGAGTTAGAATCAATGTTTAAAGGGAGCAGAAAGGATTTCGAAGGTATTATAAGAGTAAACTCATGAGTATGATATTGGCCTATACACTGGCAATAGGTAGGTGGGAATTTACAATACTGCCTTCAGGGGCTCTAAGGAACACCACACAGTCCAAATGCCCGTCTTCTCATTATTTTTTTCTGTCCCTTATTTTGTTTCTTTTGACTTATGGGCACAATTCTCAATAGATGTCTTTTATACTGACAGAATCAAGCCTCATAGGAGTAAACATCTTTTGTTAATATTGAGAGAGAAACATTGATACCTTGACAAGTCTTCCCAAAATGCAAAATGTTGCTTCTCTGATTTTGTCTCAAGTCTGCAAACTAGGTAAGGTGATACTACATTAATGAGACAGTCACACTGACAATTTAATTCTGCTGGGTAACAATGGAAAAGTCAAAAAGAGACATAAAAATTCAATGTGCTGTTAATGCCCTTCTGATGATGGGGTGTTGAAAATCCTTAGTACAAACATTGGGCCACTGAATGAGATTATGGATAACATTTCTAAAGCAAAACAGCTACATTTCACTGCAAAAATATAGTTTTATTATTTTTATTGGAAGGGTACTTTAAAGATACAAAAAGCTTCCCCCAATGTACATAAGGACTCTTTAGATTTTCTTGTAGTATAAATAAAGTATAACTAAATCTCTAAGTAGAGCACATTGGGAAAAGTGTTCAGTTTCTTGCTGATATTTCTGCCCTTGAATTTCAGCTATGATCCACTGGAGCCTGAAGCAAATAACCTAGATCCCATTTCTTCTCAGCTCACTTAAACATAAACTAGGGTTTCAGCTGTGTCTCTCATGATTCCAATTTTGTCTCTTACGCTTGTGAGTTCCACTGATTTCTTTTGTGAAATAATGTGCTTAGAACTGGCCTTTTGGTTATAACTACTTACTCTTTCTTCCTATGACTCAGAGTCTATACCATTCCTTTATTTTTCTATTTTGGGACTTCAGCCCATAGAGTCCAGGGCCCATTGCTTCTCCTGCAATGCCTGGTTATACTCTTCTCATGCAAAGGTCACTTCTGTGATCCTCTTGTCTTGTATCTAGCTATCCATTTTCATCTTCCAGGAACAAAGTAGAAGTAGACCAATTCCATTGTCCACTGAATGGAACTTTCCACCTGACCACTCCTACCAGGGCCTTTCAGGAGAAACTTCCATGTTATACTATGCACAAGGCATACACCTCCAGGGAGGACTGACCAGGAATAGGATTCTGCTCCACCTCACTACTTATTCCCCACTTGCTAGCCTGTGGTCAATGAAAATACTATGATCCCAACAGCTTCCCACTCATAGAATGACGTGAATCATAGAGAAAAAGAATTAGCATATGTCCAACCCTTTGAATGTCCTGATACTCCTAAAATTGGCCCTGATACTATATATTTATTTTCCTTCTTCCATTTTCAGAGTTATGGTTCTTGTATTTTGAAACTGTGGCCTAGTTTTTTCAGTATAAACCATTGATTCTATATTAATACATTTGTGTACATACTGTGATGATTCATCAATAATGTTTTAGTCTATTTGAGGGCATGATACCTCACTTGAAGTTTGAGGAAGATACAGGTTACCAAAACTATTATTATGAATAAGACGTAAGTTGCTAATGTGATATCTTCAAGCTAATATCTTTACCAAGAAAACTATCCTTAAGAGTGAAGTATATAAGAAAGGGAAGGATTTATTCTGGCTTATTATTATTATTTTTCCCCCCCC
Organism: Jaculus jaculus; assembly: GCF_020740685.1. Classification (NCBI taxonomy): domain Eukaryota; kingdom Metazoa; phylum Chordata; class Mammalia; order Rodentia; family Dipodidae; genus Jaculus; species Jaculus jaculus. The sequence continues at coordinate 45,815,352 of NC_059113.1, read as the reverse complement.
AGAGGATACATTGCATCAAGGCAAGCACAGCATAGCAGCAGGAGCAAGTGGCCAGCTGCTCACACTGTAGCCAGAATTAGGAAGAGAGGGCCAAGCAGGACGTATCCAAAGCCAATCTCTAGGAACTCACTTTCTCCAGCAACGCTGTACCTCCTAAAGGTTCCACAACCTTCTCAAACCATGTCATCACGTTTTCAAAGACGTAAGTCTATGATGGGCATTTTCTATTCAATCCACAACAGTTGCTACGGTGAAGGATTCTAGTTACATCCAAAATGTGGCCCAGGTATGACCTTAGATAATCAGTTCCTAGGATAAAGATTTCTTTACCTTGAAATCATCATGTGACATTCACAAGCTCTGGCTTAAAAAAAAAAAAAAATAAGCAAGATCAGTCCTGTTACCTATAGCATTTTCATTCCTTCTTTTTTTGCAATTAAGAAACTTTGTCTTTTAAACCAAAAAACTAGAGTTACTAATCAGCAATTCACATCATTCATGATCTTGCCCAACACAATGCCTGGATTACCAGGGGCTATCTGAAGGAATCAAGTGAGTCTCCAGACCTCTAGCATTGAACTTCATGAGACATGAGAGTTTTACTCATACACATTGGCTGGATGTATACAAACTGTGTGACTATTGATTTAATGTCTTGTTGTTCTTGATTTTTCAAGGTAGGGTCTCTCTCTAGCTCAGGCTGACGTGGAATTCACTATGTAGTCTCAGGGTGGCTTTGAACTCATGGCAATCCTCCTACTTCTGCCTCCCAAGTGCTGGGATTAAAGGTGTGTACTACCATGCCCAGCTTGTAGTGCTTTAATATCTCATCTAAATTCTTATCTTATATATGACTGGTCCATCTGTAAAGCACAACTTGACATATGTTATATGGTTTTTCATTTCTCTATGTTTTCAAAAAGAAAGCACTGTGGCTGACTATGAAGCTACCTCTGAGATATAACCTACTTCCCTGTGTTGCCTTCTTCCTTTATCTGATGGAGAAGGATGCTGAAGAACTCTTTCCACAGCTCGCAGCCAGGACTGTAGATCACTAAACCAGAGTCAGCTCAGATGTTCCATCTTGAGCTTTAAAATTCATAGTACATGATGAGATGACACCTACCATGGGCTCTAGGGATCTTTTAGGAGGAGTGTTTAGGTTATCTGTTATTTGGTTACTATGTTGGTTGTTTCTATTAAGACTATTTTATTGAAAAGGGTATTGTAAGACTTCCAGAAAAGATTTGAATAATGGTCTACTCATCTCATATATAGAGCTCTAACAATACACCAAATATAATTCCACCCAAGTCTAGCTTACTTAACCCATAAGTTTATTGAGCTTATTTATAGAAATGTGGGTGAGGGATGGGCTGGAGAGATGGCTTAGCGGTTAAGCGCTTGCCTGTGAAGCCTAAGGACCCCGGTTCGAGGCTTGGTTCCCCAGGTCCCACGTTAGCCAGATGCACAAGGGGGCGCACGCATCTAGAGTTCGTTTGCAGAGGCTGGAAGCCCTGGCGCGCCCATTCTTTCTCTCTCCCTCTATATGTCTTTCTCTCTGTGTCTGTCGCTCTCAAATAAATAAATAAAAAATTTAAAAAAAAAAAGTCAAATTTAAAAAAAAAAAAAAAAAAAGAAATGTGGGTGAGGGACTACTGATAGATGCAGACATAGCTGTGGGGAAGCTGTACTCACAAAAGCCAGATCTCAGCATGGGTGATGACTCACCAAAGCTGCATCCCTGGAGCTCCATGACCAAGTTACAGGCAGCTCCACCAGTCTCCTCTCCCCAGCAGTTCCTTAATTCTTATATAACCCCAGGCAAGGCCTTCATGAGCCATGTAATTTTCTGGGCCTCCAGAGCCTAGTAAGTTTCCCAAATCTTAAGAGCCTTCCTCCAGGAGGAAATGTTTCAATTTGAAGCAAATAGCTATACAACCAGAGGCTATGTGGTTATTTTTTTAAATCTACTTATATAAACACTGCTATTTAGTGCAGGATTAAGCTGGAGCTTGAGATGGCACACCCAGTTATCAATATATTTTATCTATGCACTCTGCTCTTACTTTAAAATGAAGGTAAGCACATAAAAGGACAGAGGGCAATCACATATATGCACAGAGGGCATATGAATTGACAGAACTTTTTGGTCCCACAGAAAAATGATAGATTTTGATGTTTGCTGTTCACGTGGTTGGTGTGCATAATGGCCTAATGACAAGTTCCAACCAAACATATATGCCCTTAGCTTTCTTCAGACAGACAGTTTCCCTCTTCAGGTGAGTGAAATGTTCTAATTTGGTGTATCTGGAATCCAGTACTAAATGTTTGCATGCAGTCTTTATGATCAGATTTATTTTGTTAAATGTAATATACAAAGACATATTGTGAAGCCAAATGAAAAGAAAAACTATGTCCATATGAAAGTAACAACTAAATAAATATAAGCATTATCTAATACCTGTACGATAGAAGTAAAACCTTGCAGTCTTTATAGAACAAGCTATGTGTAAGAAGTGAAAGTCAACCTCAAGCACTTCCTTGTAAGAAGCACAATATTAGATTCTATTTATTGTATTTAGTGAAGTTCATAATAGGTTCCATCACATATCAGAAATGACAATATTGGCAAGTTAGTGTGAGTGGATCTGGTAGCCCTGATGTGGTTAATGATGGTGTAAGAAAACAGATCACCTTGTTCTTATTAAGTGTTCCTTTCCTTCTCTTTTTCTTCCTTCCTTCTTTCTTTCTTTTTCTTTCTCTCTTTTCCTTCTTTCACTTTTTCTTTATTTTTCTTTACTTTCGTTCTTTACTCACTTTCTTTCCTCCTTTCTTTTTTCCTTCTTTCTTTTTTCTTCCTCACTTTCTTTCTTTCTTTCTTTCTTTCTTTCTTTCCTTCTTAACTTCCTTAAAGTCTTACACCCATACATATTGGGTCTCTGTATATGAGCTATACACATTTGATGTAATATCTTATTTACATATTCAGTTGGCATCAGATGGATCTATGTGAAAATAGGAAGCTTGCCTGAGGTTATGAAGTTAATTTATGATGTTACTATGTTGAAGGAGCAGTGATGCATGATCTCAGAGAAAATACTTTTAGATCAAATGAGATGAAAAGCCTACAAAGTTATTGGAGAAAACCAAAAATTGAGATAGATGTGATGATTGAATTTCTGCCCTTCCTTCCTTCTTATTTTTATCTATTCTCCTTGCATCTTCTGAGGAGGAATGAAATTGTGTTTATATGGTAGAGAGACACTCAGAGATTGACTTGTATAGATGCTAACATGAAAATGATTTCCTGTGTGTGTGATAGCTGAAAGACATTGCATATGCACATTCACACATTCAAACATACACAATGTTAATGATACATAATACATGCAATAAGAAAGTCAGTTTTCCCAGAGGATACAAGATTTATTGACAACTGAGATAACATGCAATATGCAAATCTTTGGGCAGACTTTGAGCTACTAATTACAAAGGGACAACTCATATATACTAATTCCTCAGTTTTATAAGTAAGGAAATAGAGCTCAGTCAGATGAAATCACCTCCTTATATACTTCAATGCAGAGATGGTGGATCATAGTGTAATGCAGGATGACCTCTTTTATACCGAAGTGGTTCCTGTTATCTAGAGTTTCATCTTCTGTAGTTTGATTTACCTACCATTGACTTTGGAAAATATTAGTGTGATTCCTGGTTCAACAGAGACATGCCACATTCCATAACACTAACAAAGTATGTTGCTATCAATATTCTATTTTATTGTCACTTATCACTGTCTGTGGTAGTTTGTGTCAGATTTCCCCCATAGACTCATGTGTTTTGAAAGCTTGCTTCCCAGCTGATGGCAATTTGAGAGGTGGATCCTTGCTAGAAGAGGTGTGTTGTTTGGGTCAGGCTTAAAAGTGGTATAGCCAACTCTCCTTAGCTAGCGTTCAGCTCACTCTCTTTCTGCTGTTTCCATCTGCTGTTGGAGAGGTGATGTTCATCTGCTCATGCAATGTTTTCCCCTGCCATCATGAAGCATTCACTTGGGACTGAAGGCAAAATAAAACCTTTCCTTCTACCTCCTACTTGCTGTTAGTTGAATGTTTCCTCCCAGCAACATGAAGGTAACTGAAACATTGTCTACCTCTTACATGCTTACTTTATTAATAATCAGAAGTAAATCTGTGTAAGAAGATTACAGTATGTGCAAGGTTCTGTACTTTATAAAGTTTGTCCTCATTTCCATTACATCCATTTTTTTTTTTTCTTAACATTAGTTATCAAGTGATTATAGTCATTTTCAAAGCTGGACCTAAGAACCACTAAATAAATATGCTGAGCTCCCTTGGTGTAACCTGATTATTGAGTTTTGGAAAGGCAGCCAATCCTTCATCATATGCTGTGATGAGCTCATAGATGGCTAGTTTTTCTTCCTCTGGTGATAATATAGAGCTCAGAGGTTCTACCTTATAGTGAATTTACATGGATCCTGGGAGTGAGGGCTTACCCTGGCTCCTCCTATGGCTTTCTTCACCATATATCTCACACTCAGGCACTTCTATTTGACAGCCTTTCACCACTTGCTCAGGGGTCTCCCTTGCATACTGAGTTTTCACCCTGTGCTCTTGGTGTCTGTCGCTGTCCACAATGAACTCCTCAGATTGGTGAGCATGGGGTGTCTGCTCGGGGCCTTGCATGGTGAGGATTAACATGCCCAGTGGTGGAAAAGATGGTATCTTCCCCACGAAGATTTTTTTACTTTATTTTATTTTATTTTTTAATTAATTAATTTATTTATTTGAGAGTGACAGACACAGAGAGAAAGACAGAGGGAGAGAGAGAGAATGGGCACGCCAGGGCTTCCGGCCTCTGCAAATGAACTCCAGACGCGTGTGCCCACTTGTGCATCTGGCTAACGTGGGACCTGGGGAACCGAGCCTTGAACCGGGGTCCTTAGGCTTCTCAGGCAAGCACTTAACCACTAAGCCATCTCTCCAGCCCCCCATGAAGATTTTAATCTATGAATGATGGCCAATATTGAGTAGATAACTGCACAAAAAAATACTTTTTTTTTTTAAACTTATAAAGAGTCATGGAGGTAAACTGAGAGGAGAAAAGTTGGAAACCCTTTGCTTAGCTCAGGTTCAGTCAGTTAGGAGACCAGGACATCAGGGGACCAGGTGTTGCCTCTTGACTCCTCACTTTCCCGTTTAAGATACCCACTCCTTGTCCTTGATCAAATTGATCTGTGCATCCTGAATAGTGAGGATCCCAGAATATTAACATAACCAAAAGTGAGAAGATCATACCACCAACACCCTGTTGAATTTAATATTTTGAAATAAGAGATGTGTTTACTATTTCATTTAGCACTGAAAAAATTAGTCATTCTAAAATAACATAAACTTATGCATTATGTTTAAGAATATATAAATAAAAATATATAATTATAAGTTACAATTCAGATAAATTAAATGAAATAAGATAAAATATATTTGTATTTTATTTATGTGTACATATATGAACACTTTATATATTATATGATATACCATTAGAAGTAATATGTATATTTATTTTTAGAATGTATTTCATATAAATTTCTATCTCTACCTCTTTCTAGCTCTATGGATATTTTTTACATGTACTTATATCTAGATGAATGTTATGAATTTTGAAGCATGCAAAACATAAGTAAGGCATAAGCAAGTTTTCTGGCACTAGGTGGAAAGTCCTATTATATCATGATAATGTCACTTGGTCCCATAAACATTCATAGAAGGCAACCAAGACAAGAACAGCAATCCCACATGCTCTTATATGACTGCTCACCAGACCCAAAACAATGTGTCCAAAGCAACCAGGATCTGAATCATGAGCCAAAATAAATCCCTCCTTTGCTTTTACATTAGATACATCACATATGCGCTGCCATCATGCAATGCAAATAGGAAAGCTGAGAATGGGAGTAAACCATAAGTGGGTTTTCACACACAGAACTTTGTATAAAGGGAGAATTCGGTACTTATATCCCAGTATTCACCATCCCATCCATGGGAGGGAGAATGCAATGTAGGGCAGTTTTGAGGCTGGATGGTGGAAACCGTACTTAAAGTGTTTTCTGGGGGATAGGTGGAACTGCAGTGTGCAATCCTACAGGGTTTCTTTCTGCCTTGGGCAGCCAGCCCCTTTTTCTCTGTAGCTGTGCTATTAAAGCCATCTTGCATAGTTGGGATGGTCCTTCCAGTCTTGGCATCTGCAGCTTCTACTTAAACAACTCATTTTAAACATGGTCATCATGATTACAATAATTTTAGAACTATGAGCCATCACCAGGAAACATTTTAGTTTGTGGTTCTATTTTCACATGCTGTTATATGTGACCCACATTATCCAGGAAACATCTTTTTTTTTTTAATTTTTTTATTTATGAGCGACAGACACAGAGAGAAAGACAGAGAGAGAGGGAGAGAGAGAGAATGGGCGCGCCAGGGCTTCCAGCTTCTGCAAACGAACTCCAGACACGTGCGCCCCCTTGTGCATCTGGCTAACGTGGGACCTGCGGAACCGAGCCTCAAACCGGGGTGCTTAGGCTTCACAGGCAAGCGCTTAACTGCTAAACCATCTCTCCAGCCCCAGGAAACATCTTAACTATCTGTAATGTAACATAGATGGAAGAATCAGAGAATAGAAATTTAAAATTTTAAAAGTATAGCAAAAATATCATAGAAACAACAATCTATAAAATTTATAGAATCTCTTAGAAAGTACAGCTTTCAGCTTTGCGGACAGTGCCTGGGGACTCTCCTGGATATGGTCACATATTCTCTTCTGGCTCTTATCTGTGCCTAATGTTTTTAATATACACACAGTCCAACAGGGGGCTGATGTCCAGAAGGCACAGGTGTGTGGGTTTCAGCTCCAAGAAAGAAAGCTGATAGTAAAGTTGGATCATAAGCCTATTCCTGGGGAAAAAACTATAGCCTGAGAACAAAATGTTTCACCCAGAAGAAGTCAAACAAATTCAGTACTTTCAGCAAGGATGTCTGCAAGAGTCCATTATAGCTTTTGTCCCTCCACCCCACTGTTTAACTCCAGATCCGTGACCGTCTCCAAATATGTAATAAGTTACCGGTGGAAAATGCTAGCTTTCATTTGCTAATGAATGTCTTCTAAATGACTAACAAGTTTGGGGACATTTCCTTCAGAGTGAAGACCTCAGGGTTAGTCTTCTCCTTAGATCTGCCAGTCCATATCTTTGGAGGATGAGCAGAACTGAAGTTGTGATGTAGAAGAAGGAAGTTGAGCCTAGAAAAAGTCTGCAAGATGACACTTAATAGCATTATCTTAACTAAGAGGAAAAATAAGACCACAAAAGAGAAAAAGAACAGAAAATTCTGCCCATACAAGTACTGCTGAGGCTGCTGGGGAAGTATGAGTGCGGTGGAGAATGCTGTCCCCTACCTCACTGGTTTTCAAGTCCAATTTGCTGAGGGATTTGAGCATCACCCTAACCCTATCTGTCTCCCTTAGTGGACTGAGGTTTATTGAGTTATTTCTGATTTTGACAAGATGCACTCTAGAAAGGAATTTCTTATCTATATGTGGAGGGAGCATGTATAAACACATGTGTTGGTTACAAATGTCCAAGCAGAAACACTCTGAAGTCTTCAAAGCTATAAGGGATAGATGACTATTTGTGCTACTTTCCCTGTCTTTCCAGAGATGGCTTTCTTTCTTTCTTTATTTTTTTTTAATTACTTACTGATTTTCAAGGAGAGAGAGAGAGAGAAAGAGAGAGAGACAGAGACAGAATGGGCCTGCTAGAGCCTCAAACCACTGTGAAGGAACTCCAGATGCATATGCCTTTTAGTGCATATGACGTTATGTGGGTAGTGGGCAAACAAACGGGTTGTTAGGCTTTGTGGGCAAGCTCCTTAACTGATGATCCATCTCTTCAGACCAGAGATGTCTTATTTCTCCAGCAAGTGTAGTGGAGACATCCTCTGAACCCTGGGCTTGTTGATGTTAGAGCATGTGGAGAAAAAGCCTGAGTGCTCTGCACTCTTCTCTGGATTCTAGAAGGGTAAAGAAGATCCCTATCCAAACATCTGAGAAAATACTTTCTCAGCTTTCTCAATCTCTTCTCCAACTCTCTGCAAGATGAACAAAGATACAGGGCAATGAAGGAGATATTGGGACATAAAAATAGTATTTCAAGATATTTTTAGATAATAATTGGATAAATAAAATTTAATTTTACTGTTTTCTTCTAATTTTTTGAGGCAGTGTCTCACTCTGATGCAAGCTGACCTGGAGGTCACTCTATAGCCAAGCTGGCCTCAGCCTTCAACTACTGGGATTAAAGGTGTATACACCACACCCAGATACTTTGATTTTTTTGTTTGTTTGGTTTTGGTTTTTCGAGGTAGGGTCTCACTCTAGCTCAAGCTGACCTGGAATTCATCTGTAGTTTCAAGGGGCTTGAACTCACAGCAATCCTCCTACCTCTGCCTCCCAAGTGCTAGGATTAAAGGTGTGCACCACCATGCCTGACACTTTGATTTTTGTAACAGATAGTTTCAGAGATGAAGTTCTTACAAAACTTATAAACTTTTATTTACTCAGTCTTTCTAAAATTACAGAGTTCCCTCTTGTGGAGCAGACCTCCAGTCCAATTAGAGAGCAGTTGCTTTCCCCTGTAACAGACATGCCACTATTACACCTGTTGGCTCATTTGGCCTGGCTGGCCAAACTTATGCTTGCAATGTCCACTATTATTTTACAGCCTTTTGGAGGTTTTCAGCTCAGCTCCAGCAAGATTTCTTTTTTTGGTGTTGTTTTTATTGGAAACTTCCATAATTATAAATAATATCCAATGGCAATTACCTCTCTCCCCCCACTTTCCCCTTTGAAACTCAAGAGGAAATATATGCCTGGTACTGAAAACGTGTGATGGGGCAGGTCATGAGCCTTAGGGGTGTAATACATGCTGTTGTCTGACTTAATGCATATATTATGTTCACCAAACTGCCAAGTAAGCACCTTTCTTAATGTTCATAACCATCTCTTAATGATACTCTTACTTTTGGTTAAAGAAGCTTCTTATTTTCAGATGGTGATGACCTTTGGGATGACTGAAAAGGCACCATGGTGCTGAGAATATGTGACAGAGGAGAGTTCAGCAATGAAACATATCTATCACAACTTCCAAGGCTGAGGGTCCATTGTAGAAGAGGTGACAGAAAGAATGTGAGAGCCAAAGGAAGGGTAGGACTGCTTACAATGCTCTCTCCCAGACACAAAGTGGCCTGCATATCCATGACCTGGCAGTGCCTGAAACTGCCTACCCAAGACCATCATAATAGGAGGAAAAGATGATATCAAAATAAAAGGTATATTAATTGAGAGGATGTGGTGGTTCAATTCAGATGCCCCCATAAACTTAGGTGTTATGAATGCTAGGTTCCCAGCTGATGATGATTTGGGAAGTAACACCTCCAGGAGTCAGTGTATTGTTGGGGGCGGGCTTATGGGTGTTATAGCTAGTTTCCCCTTGCCAGTGTTTGGCACATTCTCCTGTTGTTATTGTCCACCTTTTGTTGGCCAAGGGGTGATCGTGGAGCTTCCCCCTCGAGCCTTGAAAACAAAATAAATCTCTTTTTCCCAGAAGCTGCTCTTGGTTGGGTGATTTCTACCAGCAATGCGAACCTGACTGCAACAGAAGAGGAGGGGATTCGATGAAGACTGGAGTTGTGGCTGGGATGGGCAAAATGTGTGTGTGTGAGGGGGGTTATCATGGCTTACTGTCTGTGCTGGTTTGATTCAGGCACCCTCCCATAAACTTAGGTGTTCTGAGTGCGAGGTTCCCAGTCGATGAAGATTTGGGAATTAATGCCTCCCGGAGGCAGTGTATTGTTGTGGTTAGGCCTATTGGTGTTATAGCTAGCTTCCCCTTGCCAGTGTTTGGCGGGCTCTCCTTTTGCTGTTGACTACCTGATGTTGGATAGAAGGTGATGTCCACACTCTGCTCGTGCCATCATTTTCTCTGCCATCATGATGCTTCCCCTCAAGTCTTTAAGCAAAAATAAACTTTTTGTTTGTTTGTTTTTTCGCACAAGGGGCTCTTGATCAGGTGTTTACTGCCGCAAATGTGACCCTGACTGCAACATTGTCTAGAATTATAGAAGTTGTCAATAAAAAAATTAAAAAATAAATTACAGAGTTGTAGAGAACATGCTTATTGCTAAGTATTGAAAACTTCATCTTTTGAAGGCTGTTTTCCTCCTACATGCCTTCTGTGAGCACAGCCCAACAGTCAACCATTCTTAACTAACCCCACAGAGTTTGAAATTTTATCCTAACACATAAGTTAGACCTTCTGTAAGGGGAATAAGTGGCAATAAATACTTTATTTTTCCCATGTGCATGCTCCAGCACTTGAGCAGTCCCTCGGCATGTATATGGGTGATTAATTCCAAAAGCTTCTAAAACTGTTTTTTTTTTTTTCTATAGTAGGATAATGATTATAACTTCAAAGTAAAATTATACCATTTCTACCTTTATAGTTGATGTCTAGTTAACTATATATTATACAAAGATGATCTCATGTTATCTATGAATAGACAGGAAAATATGATTAGATCTCAAGTGAAAAATTTAGGTGTAGATGGACAAGCTTATTTGTAATTAACACTGCTCTTCCTTTGTAGGTCATCCATATCTTATTCAACCAGAAAATGTTATATTCAAACTGATTTCATCTCAGCTATTGGAGCTATTGTTTTGTGGCATAGCTTTAAAAACTCCAAATGCACTGGCAAGAGGAAGAATTTTAAACAGCATTTACAGTATTGAAATTTTCACAATTGTTTGTTTGGGGCTTTGTTTTCTTAAGTAGGTAATATAGCACACTTTCAGAAATGAAAAAGCACAAAAGACTTTACAGTGAGGTATATGTGTCTTGACAGGTTTTGCTTGTAAGCATAGCTTTCTTGTTCTAATGACAGTGACCTCAACTCTGCATTAAAGCTAAATAAATTCAATTGTGTATACCTCAATTTTTTAACCAAGAATGATCTTAACATTAGGATGGAAGACAATTGCACATTATCATGTTATAACAACAGCTAGACATTCCTTGTAAAGACTTTTATCACATTAGATTTTATCAGATGCATTTTAGCTCCCAATGGAAATAACAAAATTTATACACACACACACACAGACACACACACACACACACACACACACGTTTCTGTGAGTTATTTTAATTGGTTTCCAAATGTTAGATTGATTTTTCCACTGTATATTTTATTTATTTATTTTTTTATTTTTTAAACATTTTATTTATTTATTTGAGAGCGACAGACACAGGGAGAAAGACAGATAGAGGGAGAGAGAGAGAATGGGCACGCCAGGGCTTCCAGCCTCTGCAAACGAACTCCAGACGCATGCGCCCCCTTGTGCATCTGGCTAACGTGGGAACTGGGGAACCGAGCCTTGAACCAGGGTCCTTAGGCTTCACAGGCAAGCCCTTAACCGCTAAGCCATCTCTCCAGCCCTCCACTGTATATTTTAATGTATCCTTTAAGAGTTTTCCATTGCAACTTATAACCAATATTGGTGCACGGTTTTGAAATTCAAGGCATATATTCTTCAGAATATGTTGAGTTTGATATATGAGGAAAGTTTCTTAGTAAAATAAAACTATGGCATGCTACATGGAACATAAATTTCTGAAACATATTCATTCAATATTGTTTGCAATAACCAAAATCATTTACATCAGTAGTAGATGGGTTGGCTACACTGTAAGAAAATTCTAACCAATGGTAACCAAGGAATATTTCTCCTAGTTGTAATACATATAAACCTAATTTTTAAAATAAAGTTCCAGTAAAAAGTGAAGCAGCATATGACTTTTATAATGAAATATATCACTGTCCAAAGGATAAAACTCATTTTTTGTGGCTCATAAATTGCCATGTTCATCTAAAAACATCTACTAGCTGGTGAAATATAGGGAAAGGAATTAGAAACAAATTTTATGCATGTGTGTTAAGTATAAAGCATTTATAAGAACATATATTTCATCTTTCCTTTAGACTGTTTCCAGAAGTATTTTCTCATATAATATTTGTATTTTGACATTCTTTGAACAGACTCTGAATCTTCCACCAAACATGTGAAGAGCTTGCTAGTTATTACTGCTGTCTACACAGAAGGAGATTTGATCAAACTGAAAGTCACCAACTCTCGGAGCAAACCACTGCCCCTAGACTTCAGAGCTAGTGTGTATGATGAAGTCCATTTTCATAAAATATAATACCACATGCCAAAAATTCTGCACCAACAAAGGAAGGAAACCTGGATTGTAATTTCTGAGTTGTGAAGGTTTGGTGTCAACAGGGATAAATACTAGGGAGACCAGATATGGACACCTCTAATGATTTTGTGAATTAACCGTCAGGAGATAAAGTCCCCACTCTGAGGATGAGAGAAGAGTTCCCTCATTCTTCCAGTTGTAGAGAGCAAAGGCAACCAACCACTGATATGCACAGAACACCCCTCTCCTTGAGGTACAGGCCTGCAGAAGACACTACTGGTGTGGTATAGCTTTTCAATAGTAACAGGATACATATATTTTCTCCACTGTAATAATACAATATAGTCTCAGTAAATTTAAATGGTATGAGATGGTTGTAATTCCAGGAAATGTTTTTTCTGTACAATGTACAATGTTTTACTATAAAATGAGAGATGTTGGCAAATTCATATGTGGAAATGGAATGACACCTTAAATTTAACAAATGTGTTCATGATGCAAGTAACAAGGAAAATTAAAATACTTTTAAAAATATCTATTTACTAACTTATTTTGAGAGAGAGAGAGAGAGAGAGATAAAGAGAGAGAGAATGTATGCACCAGGTCCTCTAGCCACTGCAAATGAACTCCAGACACATTTGCCAACTTGTGCATCTGGCTTATGTGGGTACTGGAGAAATGAATCTGGGTCCTCAGGCTTTGCAGGCAAGTACGTTAACCAGTAAGTAATCTCTCCTGACATGAAAATACATTTTAAAAGACATGAAAACTAAATATAATATACACAAACTTGTAGGATATAGAGAAATAGTGCTGAGTTAATAAATTCTATGAAAATAGAAACAGTCCTTGGTGGTAAGTGGAAGGGTATATGAGAGGTATGAAGAGAAAAGGGAGGAGGGAAATTAATACAAGTTAATTTTCTTTGAAGCTTAGTACTGTTTATACAATATTAAAATTTTAAATAAGAATAAATTAATAAAATAAAAAGTAAACTTCCTTCTTGGGTTTTAAAAAAGAACTATACCACACCAGTGATTTGATTTTATACATGAGAAAACTAGAGCAAAAAGAATAACATAAGTATGAATCCAATACAAAATAGAAATTATAATGAACAGAGTGGGAAATTTTAGAACTCCAATAGAATCAGAAACTAGGCTGTGAAACACTAACTTATTGTGAGCAGGGTCCAGGGTAGAGTTCTAGTGTGCATTATAAAACCATGTCATGGCTACTTCTCCTTTTGCATTCTGAAGATTGATAGTGGACTTGATATGCAGTCAGTCATATAAGACTCCACTGACACCCAGCCAGATTCACTACTGTGGGCTCATTCTTATGTGGAACAAGGCAATAACTGTTCAAGGTAAATGACACTCAAGGAAAACATGGCCTAATAGAGTCAATTGACAACTTTTCTCTAAGAACCTAGTCAGAAGGAACAGTTTTTCAAACTATAAATAAACATACAAGTTTTTGTAATGATCACCACATCCTACATAAGTAATTCTCATGTTTCTCCCCAGGACTTGAAGTAAGTCCTGGAGATAGGAATGGGGTATGTTATATATGAATGCCACATTTTAAGGTGAGTATACAGCACACAAAAGGTAACTGAAACTAGCTATGTCCAAAGGGTTGCTAGATTATAAAATTTATAGTAATATGAGGTTCAAACCCTTCCTGTGACCTCTAGAATTGTTGAATCACCTCAACTCAGGAATTTTCCCTGACAGAACCCGATATTCTTCCATTGTGATATGGGCATGAACCTCCTGAAGATATGCACCTGAAAAGACCTGGTCCTTTCTAAGGTAGCTCTTATTTTCTCAGGGAGTGTAGTGCTTTGTTTCCTGAGATAGACAGATAGCCTTGAAAATTGATATTCATTTATTGTTTATTTGTTTGTGTTTCATTAGTTTAGAGGAAAAGAGTTACATCTCAGGAACCGTAATTAAACTCAGCGAGTCACATACACACTCAGGAACAACAGAGATATCAAAGTAGAAGAGGGACTAGTTAGGAAGAAGAGATTCTGTAAACAAAAAGGATGGAGAGGTCTTGAGAAGGTAATGTGAGGAGATTATGATGAAAATATATACACTTGTGAAACTTGTCAATAAATAAAAATAACACTAACTGTACTCATGCATTAATAGTAAATTACATTCACCATGACGCGAACTTGTATTGACAAGAGGCTATCAATTTCAAGTCCCTCTCTGTCATTAAATAACTTCAGAAAACACAGTCAGAAGGATGGTGGTTTATAAGAGCAATAGATCTGAAATTATGAGCTAGAGGCTACATGTCAGGCTGCACACCACACTCATTTCCACCCTACCAACCGTCCCGGGGCTAGATAGCAGACCATAGGCCTAGGCTCAGGATGGTGAATTCTATTTTGAACCCCCCCCCCTTCATCTATGGCTATGTGGCTAAAAATATGACTGAATACTCAGTTTGGGTTGTTTACACATCGATATATTTTCATGTTAATTTTCAGGTTGTCTGAATATATCAACTTTGACTACATGAAGTGTTTTTTTTTTCAAATTTTTTAATATTATATATTGATCTTATTTTTTTTTTTACAATGAAGAAACAATTTCCTTAACTTAAGTTTCAAATCCTATCAGATTTCTCTGTGAGGCCACTACTGGAAATGCATACTTATGTATGTGTTCATAATTTGTTAACAAAAGTAACTAATATATTGTATTTTCCAAATCCACAACACTATATACACAGAACATAGCTGGAACTTTCTTTAAAAAAATGAATAAATTCCTTTTGTTATATACTAATTAGAAAGCTCTCCTTTCATATTCTCCCTTCTCTTCAAAATTATGGTATTTTTAAAGATAACCACATGGTTAATGATAAGATCATTTCTCACTATCACTGCTCATTTTCCTTTAAACCCACCTCACTAACAATATATGAGTGTACACTGTTCTATCCTCTGCATTTTTATGTAGAAATGTTCTTATTTCCCCTGAATTTCTAAAGTAGCTCTAAGTAGCACTTTGTATAAACATTGCCTATGATGTTTACTTTATCCTATTGAGTTCCAGAGCCTTTAAAAAATTTTAAGTCTCCTTATCAATTCAGTTCTATTGTGTGTTCATAAGCTCTGCTTGAATTATATGATTTTGTTTCTTCCTGTTTGTGTGTTACCTTCTGTCTGTTTTGAATATATCATCTCTTAAGAAGTTTTCTTTTTTTCCTCCAAACTCAAGAAGATAACGGGCTGAAGTTTGCTACTCCATTGCTTTTATGTTCTTTTTTAAAAATATGAAACAAAATCACACCCTGAAAATAACTATATTGAATCTGCATGACCTATATTGCTGAGTGATTCCAGCAAGAAACTGCCTTGTTTCATCCTGGACCAAATAGCCCATTTCAGGGAACTCAGATTCTCCCAAGAGGATTCCAGGTGCATTTTAGGAGAACATGTGTGACCAGAAGTATATAGACCAAACTCCAGCCTTAGGAAGATTACTATTTTCTCTTAATTCTCACATTTTTGGATTTTTTGTATTTCATCTAGGTATGCATAAACCTATACTACCCTCTTATTCATCAATACACATGCAACTACACAGCAGAGATCTTTGGTTAGGTCCACCACCCACTTACCTAATCTTCCTCAGTGGGAGAACCATGGTCTCATTCCTGGTATAAATGTGTCCTTTCAAAGACTACAACCTTCCCTCATTTCCAAGGGCCACGGGTTTCAAGATTCTGAGTCAAAATCAAACTATCTGGGTTCTCAAGTCCCTAATATAAACATTTGAACACAACCAATGTATATTGTCCTATATCGTTTTCATTAGCTCTAGGTTACTTATTTTATCTAACACTGTGTAAGCAGTTTACATACTATGTGGTCTATGTAATAATGACAACAAAAAATGCTTATAAGTGTTTATTACAATGTAGTTTTTCCCAATTGTTTTGATCTGCTTTGAGTTAAATCCTCATATTCCCAAAGCCCTAACATGGAGAATTGATGGTATATTTTTGGCAATGGTGAGTAGGCTTTGAATTCCATTTAAGTACATGAGTAGAATTTGAGAGGAAGTTCTGTAAGACTACCTGGCATGCACTCTGTCTTTTCTTCTTAGTCTGGCTTCTGATGTAGAAAAACATGATGGCTTGCTTAAAGGGAATTTTATGGTAAGAAATTACAGAAAAGGAGTATAACTGTATCTACAAAGACTTAAATAATTTCCCGCCAGTCATGGATTGTCCATATCACACCACTAGACACAGTTTGAGATGGAACTATGACTTTGGGCCACTGTGACTGCATCTGATCTTGGAGAAACAGAGTGTCTAACCAACAAGGATCTCCTGGGTGTGTCTGGTATTACATTCACAGATCTTTTCTTCTCAGGAAATCACAACTACTAACAATCCCATCCACATTTCCACACTGTCAACACACACTGGTTATGGAAGATGACTTTATTCCCATGGCTTATAAAATTTTGGCTCAAAAAGTCTATATATTTATTAACATTCATTTGAGAAGTCATGCGGCTCACTTTACCAGTGAAGACACTGAGTCATAGCGAGGGTTACTGGGTTAAGACATGTAAGTAGGAAAAACTGTAAGTAAAACTCTGGTCTGGATAGTTTTGTGCATACTCACGAGCTCAAACTCAGGTATTTTACATGTTCAAATGTAAACATAGTTATGTTCATTGAATTATACCTCCTCCCATGTCATGTGATCTATCCGTGGCAGCCTGGGACAGTGGCAATTTTGTCCCTACTCACACCCTACTTATGGCTACTGAGCTCAGCATCACAAGGTATAGGGACTGTGGAGCCAGAGGAGTTCTCCCTGATGTGGGAACTTACACACCTCTGAACACCTGTCCTCTTCTTTCATATGGCTGAAGAACTATGACACATACTTGCTAGTGTGTTTCACTCACCTTTAATCTGGAATGACTTAAAATAATACTTAGGATTTATGTGGTAAATTATATTCCTGAAAGGAATTTTATTCTCATATCTTTTAGTTTGTGGTAAAATTGTTCACTTCCACCACAGGCTACAATTTCCTTGCCCTGCCTGGCACAACATTATGTATTATGTATTGTCATTCCTTATCAGCATGGCACATGGCATGAAACAGAGAGGGAGGGAGAGAGAGAGAGAGGGAGAGATAGAATGGGCATTCCAGGGCCTTTAGCCAATGCAAACAAACTCTAGACTTATGTGCCACCTTGTGCATCTGGCTTACGTGGATCCTGGGGAATTGAAACAGGATCCTTTGGCTTGGCAGGCAAATGCCTTAACTGCTAAGCTATCTCTTCAGCCCTGGTTTTTCATTATTAGTAGGAACTGTCCTCAAATATGATTGATTGTTCATCTATGGTTGTCAGCATGGCAGGATTCAGAGTTACCATGGTCATGTTGGGAAGGGAGTTTTCTACATTAGTTTAGATGATGTAGGTCTGTTCAGTAGGTTTCTGTACGGTATAAGAAAGAAGAAAGCTGGCTGAACATCTAGCATTTAACTCTCTCTGAATCTTCATTGTGTTGAAAGTCACCAGCTGCTTCAAGCTCCTGCGACAACGCCTTATTCAGCATGATGGACGATAACCTGGATATATAAACTGAGAGAAGGTTTTCCATCCTTGAATTGATTTTTGTAAGGTATTTTTTCTTAGCTAGAAAAGTTACTGATGCATCACTTCTTGTCTTTTACTCCTTACTCATTTTTGTCCTCTTCACGGTCTTCATACTTTGTATATGCAGATGTTAATAGATGTTTTGCCATTTATTTATTTATTTATTTATAAACAGTCTGTCACCATGGATCTCAGGATTTCCTTATGTAGATGAGGCCAAGCTTGAACTGGTGGAGGTCCTCCTATCTTAGCCCTCTCAGTGCTGGGATCACAGAGTGTGCACCAATGCCTAGCAGATATTGTACTCCTTCAAATCTAAGTATTAATTTTATTCCATTCTCTTGGTGTCTCATGGAACAGTCTCTTCTCTTGGTCATCCACTTCTATGGTTAAGTGACACCCTTGAAATTTCATGTTATCATTAGTTACTTAAACCAATGATCCCTTCTTACCCCAAAGGGAGAGGAACCTCCAAGGAACACTTATTCCAGTGGAAAGGCATATGGGTTTGGGGATGGGGTATTCTTTTAGTTGATAAATGCACATGACCTAAATCTAATTCTTGGATTAAGTCATTTCTACATTCATATGTTCACTTTCCTTTCTAAGGTGAGCTTCAGAATATGTAATTATGCTGAACATCAGTACCCTACCTTTTGGATAAGATTACTTTCTCAAATTATTCCAACATTTTACAATTTCTATTTATTTTTCATTGTTCATTTTCTGTGCATGGATCACATTGCTGTGCCTTTCTGTCCTTTATTAAGACCCCTTCCCATTGCTGTATCTCTTCCTGTTTCTACCCATCTCCCCATGACTTGACATACACAGTCCTTTATATAATGCCATTCAGCACTCTTCTGATGTAACCCCCTTGCCTTTGACTGTCACAGGATGGAAGAAGCATGTTTATATCACCCTCCCTCCCTGATCCTACATGAAAACTTGTTCAAGGAGTATCTTTCATCCTTTACCTGTAGTAGAAATCAACATTAATCATTAGTGTGTCAACATTAGTCATCTGCATATCACTTTATTTTTTTTCTCTCTTCCTTATACTTTTTTCTTTCATCCTCTCTTCCTTGTTTATCAAAGCTCTTTTTGCCCTCCTCCATTTACAGGGAAAACTTAAGCCAGGGGGAAATGTTTCATTAGTGCATTCAAATCCCTTTACCATCTCCGCACTGTCATCTCCCACAGGTACTTTTAGTACACATCCCTCCTACTTCCTCCCTTGTATAGGAAATTCTCTTTTTCACCTTGGCTCCCAATCTTTACATTTGGTACAAATTTTCCTACCCTTCTAGGCTCCTCTCTTCAAACCCTGCTTCCTACCATTCTCTACTCAGCCTCTTTGGGCCACATTTCAACTCACCAATTGTGGGATACAGTACCTGGGGTATTATTAGTATATTTTATTTGAGGGAGAGAGCATGCTGGGGTCTCCAGCCACTGCAAAGAACTCCAGATACATATGCCCCCTTGTGCATCTGGATCTGGCTTACGTGGGTCCTGGAGAATCAAACCAGGATCCTTTGGCTTCACAGGCAAATGCCTTAACTGCTAAGCCATCTATCCAGCCCAAGAAGCTGTTATAATTGCAGTTTGTTTGAATACAACTCCCAAGATGATACAGATTTCTTTACTCCTTTAAATTAGTATAATGGAATTAGAAAGTGGGCAGATGTAGCAGTAAATTCTGCATCTCTTGACAAATTTCTATTCAATCCCTACAGCTATTGCATCAATTGGGTCAAGCAGTAGTACTGCCAAATGAGTATTTTACTTTAAAAATTAAACACATGCTAAGCTTTTCTCTTGCATCTGTTTTCCTGCCTGATAGTTCAGACCCCTGGGATCATGACAAAGGAAAATCATGTGATAACAACAGCTTAGTGATGTTGTTGGTTCTTGGAGAGATATAATGCTAAATTTTAGGTATTGAGAGCAAGACGCAAAGAATACACAAAAAAAGGCCTTCTCTTTTAAATACCATCTCAATTGTTTTACACTATTTCAGTCCTTTATAGACATTTAAATAAGAATTTAATAATAAAATATACATGTATTCATTTAGACATTTTTTTCAATCTTCTTGGTGTACTCCTCTTGGTTCTTTCATGTTATTTCCTATTCTGGCAATGAGCTCATGTTTAAACCTTATCCTCTTGCTACTATCATTGTCGGTTCTCAGATCATTATTTGATGACCATTATAATAGAGCAACTGACCTAAGTAAGGTGGCAACTGGAAATAACCCAAAATTTTTGAAAAATATTGATGGAAAGTAAATTCTTCAATCATGAACCTGTAAAAATTGTAAAAATATAAAAGGTGAAAGTACTTTCATGGTTATGGTCACTCAATCCCTGTGTTTCTTCTTAGCAAGTCTTGTCTGGAGAGAACCTTTCTGCATCCATGGCTTTTATACCAAGTGCATAGCAAAATTACACTCTGTAAAAATTATACATGATGGGATACTATAGAACAGTGGCTATTTCCCCATGATTTACTGAAATGTGTTAGAAGCTACCTTTGTCACTTTTCATTCCACATGTGCTAATGATCTCTTTAATAACGTGGTTGATTTGTCTTGCAGCTCATACAGGATTTTACCAGAACCAACAAAATGGAGCAATTGCTGACATCTTCACCATTTACTTCATATTTCTGACAATTCTTATTATACCCATTAATTTTCACATATATTATACATAAATGTATGGTGGGAATTTTTGTCTTGCTTTTATTTGGTTTTTAAAGCTGAGCTTGGAAAACCATGTCAGAATTCAGCCATGATCTATTTTGTATCCATAAACCTGTTGAATCATCCTCTGGATTCATGGAATCTCAGCTCATTTTCCTCAGATGGATGCTATGGACTCCAGTCATTAGAAAGATGTGAGGATCCCTCTGATCCTACCAGCTTCTAGTCTGTTTTAATCACAGATAATGAAGGTCATGATTTAGTAGGTGGTACATGATAATTAGAAGGAATGCTTAAACTCTTTGGAGTTGCATAACTGATCTCTATAGAAGCTTAGTTAATGTCTCAGATGATCTATTTAATTTGATGTTTTTAAATTATCCCTGAGAACAGAGATTGAAAAAAAAAATCCCAAACATAAGAAACAGCCAAGCTGGCTTGTTTTCCCCTTCTTCCTCTTCTTTTCTTTCTCCTCCTTTTTATTATACAGAATTATGATATTTTTTTATCATTGTTTTCCCAAATTTCAAAACTGTTCATCAGAAATCAGTTCAGGAATCTCCAGGACTTCATGTCAGAAGTAAGAGTTTGGGGATGATGATGAACTGTGCATTTTCCTGAGATGACTCAAGACATCTATAAAATCAATCAGAAAGAGAAACTTTCTCTGCAGATTAAATAAATACCAAGTTATCCTGAACCAGCATGTAGAAGAGATGTTCTCCTCACTGTGTTGGGAGGCCTCTCTCTTAACAAGTCTTTCTTATCCACAGACTTTTTCAAACAACATAGTAGGGGAAGGGGCAAAAAGGAAGGAATGAGAAGGGATTAATATGTTCAAAATACACATGGCTTTCTTGTAATAAATCACTTATATGAAATCCAAAACTATCCACAAACATATACCACTGAAAATAATAATAAGAAATCCAAAAAAATAAAACTTATAAAAATAGAAAACAAGCAATATGGTGGGATCCAAGGAAAGATAGTACACAATATCTTCTTTGAACATCTGATAACAGGAAACGGAGAAGAGTGAACCAGACATAAAGGCCAATGTTCACCTAATAGACTTCCTGTCAGGACAGTCTAGCCTTAGACAAATTGATTGGAAAGATGAAGAGGCAACACTTTAATGTTTTTTTTTTTTTAATCTTTTCCATTATGGGAAGACAGCTGATGACTGAATGTCAGCTAGAAAGCTGATCAATGTCCCCAGAACTAGGATGTATTGAACAAAAGAAAAAGTGAGTTTGCCTGGGATTTTAAATATGTGAAATGTGCTTAAGGAATTTTTTATCATAAACATATTTCACTACTGGTAAAAGAACATTCATACATGATAACTATTATTCTATCTAAAAATGTAAATTATTTGAGGCAAGCAATAACATAAGTGTTCTTCATAGTGCATGATTGAACGTAGGAAGGCCAAATTTGAGAGTTTAGAGAAAATAACTGTAACTGTGTGGCGAAGATCTTTGTTTTGTTTGAAAGGAAGAACAAACCAGATAACTTGGGAGGAGAGAGATCTTAGCCCCCAAAAGCTAGGGGTGAAAGCTGCTACAGACTTGTGTGACAAACAACAGTTTCCAGAAGATTCATGAAGGCAGGTTATTTCCTGGGGAATGCTACAGTCTGGCATAAAGGTGAAATGTGAGAATACTGTTTCTTTCAGGTGTAGTTCTTTATGTTGTTTCTGTTTTGTAGGAGAAACAATGGTGAACCAAAGACTTGCTGCTCTCATCATGGTTGGTGGAGAGAAAATCTATTGAAGTTTATAGAAAGCAATACCAGTGAAGAGATCCCAAATTGAGTTCAGCTGCTGAGGTCAGCTGAAAACTGCTAGTTGAGTTTCTGATTTGTATCTTTCCTTTTCTTGCTTAACCTCAAAGAAAAGCCTAATAGTACCTATAGGATTTATTGTCTATGTCACCTGAATTCCAATGAAAAGAATTATAGAAGATTGCATTTCTATAAAGGGAAATTTATTATTTTGTGTTTTTATTTGAATTTAGGGGAACATTGTATTAGAATATTTTGTCTTTCTTGCTGTATTTCCAGTTGTGAAATGGAATTCTATCTAACTCCTCAGCTATTTTAATAGTTTCCCAAATATGAAAAGGGAAATAAAACATGACAATTTGATCTTTTTCAAAGAAAACTGCCACACATATGTACGTGTGTGTGTGTGTATGTATGTATGTGTATATATATATATATATATATATATATATATATATATACACACATACATACATACACACATATACACAAATGTTAGGGTGCATAATAGATGACTGAGAAATTACTCTTAACAATATGACAACTACAAAAGGAAGATATATAAACATGAGTGAAATCATAATCAGCTACAACCCACATCATAATATATACAAACCTCATGGTTGCATTGTCTGTGTGTGTGTGTGGGGGGGTGATGTTTGTGTGTGTATCTGATTTCTGAGGATTTGAACATTGGAGTGAGCTTATCACAATCCATGTTTCACAAGGTATTCCTCCCTGAAAATAGATTTTTCTATAATTATGATAGGTTTAAATTAAAATTATAAATAATACTATATTTGACATTGGCCTGGAAAATGATTCTCAACACATGTCAATAAAAATAGAAATAATGGGATAATATTAAGTCAAGAAGCATCTGCATATAGCCAGGAGAAGAGACACAAGAATGGAAAAATAGTGTATAGCAAGGGAAAAATATTTGGAAGCTTAACACCTGCTAGAAAGGTAATATAAACATAAATGGGATGCAGACAACTTAATAATAAGAAACAGTAACTCAATTAAAGAATGAGCCATAAATCAGAATGGGAATCTCACAAAAGAAGACACAACAGTATGGGACAGATATAAAAGAAAATCTTCAATATCACTATTCACCATATAAATATAAACTAAACCACAGGACTATATCACCACAAATCTGCTAAAATACTTATCAGCTAAAAAAAAATATATATATATATATATAAAAGATAGCAAGTGCTGGTGAGCACACAGATATCAAGCACCGCCTTTCACTTGGTGGGAATGTCATAGAACAATTATGGGACATATTATGAAGTTTCTACATACAAATAGATCTATGATCTATAATTACCATCATTCAATCATTCAAGAATCTTATAATTGTATATACATTAAAAAGAAATTAAATTGGTATGCCAGAAAGACATCTCCTTTCCCATATTCATCACATTACTACTCATAATAGCCTAATAAGAAAAATGTGTCATTTAGAAATAATGGAATATAACTCACCCTTAGAAAGAAAGAAACTGTCATCTGTGACAGCATAGATGAACCTAGAGTACTTTATATTAAATTAAATAAGCAAAGTACATAAAAACAAGAACTGTGCAAATCATTTATCAATAAAATATGAAGACAATTGACCTTGTGAAAATAGAGAGCAAAATTATATTTAGCAGAGACTTGGGATCTGAGGGGTGGAGTGGACTTTTAATAAAAGGAAACAAAATATTAATAATATATAATAATTAAGTTCAATTTAACTTCATGAAAGTAAATACCAGAATAAACACACATATACCTAAGAAACTAAAATTTAGAATTTTTCAAAGCAATTTGCAGTATGTAAAATGATTTTGAGAAATAGATTGTTGTTCAAATCAAGCTTAAGACAAGCTATTAAAGGAGGTTTTATTGTGTAATGCTTTCCATATATGCATATGTACATATATACTACATGCATGCATACATATGAAACCTTCAGAATTGTTGAAATAGTATATACAAAATGTGTAGAAATCAGTCCAATCAGCCTACTGAATTACAGTAACTACAAAATGGAATTTCCTAATTTAAAAATGAAATTTGTAGGAATAAAACAATGGGGCCAAATGGACAAAGTAGACTTTAAGAAAAGAAATCACTGTGTTAATAAGCAACCTCATCAATAAGTTGTGATTGTAGCTGAGAAATGACCCAGGAAGGGTACAGATGTTAGCACAAAGGGGAAAAAACTTCCTATAGCAAAAACATAATAACTGATTAGAAACACTTTTTGAGATTTGTACAAAATGTGCATTAAATAACAAAGACTAACTTGATTTTGTTTTGTTTATTCAAAATAAAGACTATTGTATGCGTGCTGATGCCGAGGGACAGAAATTGTAAAAGGTGACATAAAAGGTAAGCCATCCTTGCAAAGAAGCATGTCCTCACTCTATGACATGCATCAAAACATCAACAGAAATACACATTGCAATATTTTCTGTCTTTAAAAAGTTATCAGGGAAACTGGTTTCAGAATATAACCATCTGAACAAAACTTGATTACTTTTAAATGAGCCAAACATCACCTAATTCAAAAAAAAAATGAATAAGTTCCCATCTAAGACCTATAGTAATTTCATTCTCAACCATTTAATTGAAAAATAATTATCTATCAAATTCCTAGAATTGTCATTGCTTAGAGAAAGTGGCTAAGGATTTAGTGAATGTGCTTCTGGTATGACAGTCTATAGTGCAATAGTCAATTACAAGGTGCAATGAGTACCTTCCTTTACTGGCCGTATGGATGCTCACTTCACGTTTAAGCACATCCTAATGTCACACAGAGATGGGCTGTTCCCTTGTGTCTTAGACATAAGAAGGGTAGAATTAGCCAGATGTCTGTCATAGTAAACACCCTCCTAGCAAAAAAAGAGACAGCAAAAAGAACAAACTTAAGAAACTGGGAAACTTGGGTGGCAAACCTATTTGATACCATAAAATCAGTAATTAGAATAGAATTATGAAAACTTATTCAATTTCCATTTTTTGAGGCAAGCCCAAAGGACTGGCCTTTTTTTATGCAAGAGAGAGAAAACGAGGGAGAGAGACGGAATTGGTGTGCCAGGGCCTAAGGCCACTGCAATCCCTTGTGCATATGTGTGTCATGGCACACTTGTGTCACCGTGCACCTGGCTTACATGGAACCTGGAGAGTCAAACATGAGTCTGTAGGATTTGAAGGCAAGTGTTGCTTTAACTAAGATATCTCTCCATTTATAAGTTGACAACAATGACAACAATATCAATCATGTGTTCAGTAGACATGCTCAAAAGTAATATTTATAGTGCACTCTTATTACATGGAATAGAAGGATTCACCAGAACTATACTTGGTCAAATCATAAAGAATTGAAAAATGGGGGCTGGAGAGATGGATTAGAGGTTGAGGCACTTATCTATGAAGTCTAGGTTTGATTTCCTAGTACGCACATAAGCCAGATGCACAAGGTATTACATGCATCAGGAGTTCATTTACAGTGGGTAGAGGTGCTGCCATGCCAATTAAAAAAAAAGAATTTAAATATGTATTCAAGCTATTTTTCTTGAATATATTATTCAATGCTTTAGATTGTAAAAAAAAATGGAATACTTTTGTGTGTTTCTCATTCAGCCCCCAAATGAAACTCCAAATGGCATTAGCATGACTGTTACTATAAATAGGACAGTTGATGAAAGCAAATAAGCACAGGCAATTAGCTAAAAAGCTGAGGGCAGAGGTCAATTTATTCACAAAATAATAAATGCAGAACTTGAAAGAGCAGAGAAATGATTGGTGGTGACACACTTTTCTTAAAAAATAAAATTCGTAAAATAAAATGAAAGACTAACAATGTCTTTTATAAATTCTTTGATAAACATAGGCTTCATTCAACATTAGATATTCTTATGTTTTGGATGGAATTGGTTCTTCTATCTGTGACTAGTGCCCTGTCTAAAACATGTTTCTTCACATCTCCTCAAGAAAATGCTAAACAACCTGTTAATGACTAGAAAATCACTATGTAGCCTATGACATGGTGGAGTGTGTAACTGTATGTGTGTGTGTGTGTGTGTGTGTGTGTAAAAAACAATTATTTGGAGAACAGTGCCTTACCATGTCCTATTAACATGATATTCTGCGTCCATCCTCACACTCTTTTGGTTAAACAACATCTTACCTAATGCAATTTCATAACAAGCACATTGACACTTGAGAATTTTTTCTCACCTTTTTTATTTAGTTATGAAGGAAAAACAGGAAGTAAATGTTATTTTTGTCCCATTTCTTGATGTGGAACGGAGATTCCTCAGATGTACACTATCATAAAAATGTACCTTTTGATCTCTCACAGGGCTGTTCAAATGCATGACTCCTTGGAAGGGATGCCTCAGAACTAGTTGTTGTGGTGTGAAAATTCCTATCCATTTTATGATGTCCATTTTTCATGTTAAAAATTAGACAAATTCATTACAAAATACTTTTTAAAATCTACTTGGCTGCTAAAAACCTTGAAAAGTCAGACCCCAACTACTGCAGACTGAAGATTATCAAATGAGTCAAGAAGAATGGGAAGAATATCTGATTTCCACATTAATGAATGTCGGCATGGGTGTGACATGCTTAGAGGCCTCTCTGCACAGAGCCCTTATAGAAATTTGACTCTACAATATTGTGCTGAATGTAACAAAAATTAATTTCTCTTGACAAACCTCTCTCTCTCTCTCTCTCTCTCTCTCTCTCTCTCTGTCTCTCTTTTTCTCTTTGTGTGTGTCCCATTTTTCTTTTCATTTCTTTTCTCTGCATATATTGTTCTGGGCTACTTTAAATCCATAATGCTGTTTTGTTTGTCTGAACTGCTCCCCTGTTTAGGGGGATAGAAATGATAGTTCTCTAATTTGCCTAATGAAAATTAACATTGAAATTGCATATCTTGTATTTTTGTTCTTTTGTAGCTTTTCTTTTTCTTTTTTTTTTTTTTTTTAGTTTTGACATTTTTCAATCTGCTTAATTTTGGTATTGTAGTATATTCTGAGCTACATTAAAGAGTAAAATTCTACTCTACTTTCTGCTTCATAGGGCTTTGACATTATTAAGTGCTAGAGGTGAGAGATAAGTGAACACAATATGAGATGCTTTAAGCCAAGACAAGGACTGGAAGGGAGAAGGTTTAATCCAAAGCCTGGGACAAGTGTGACCAGTACTTGACCCAGGAGTGCTTGGTGGTAGAGTGCTAGCCTTGCATTCCACACAGAAATCTTTCATGTGTTGGTGGCATTTGACCTGAGGGCTAAAGCAGTTAATCACTTAGCCCAGATACTTTCCTAAAAAGTGGAGTGTGTAAGCTGGATACCGTTTTTTTCTTTAGTTCTCAAAATAAAATGTGTTACAAAATTCCCAATAAGTATAAACTTAGAGAATCATCATAATTCCATAGTTTTCAAATAGTACCTAAACTTGAGGTTAATGATGACTTTGTTTCAGAATTATTTTTTAAAAAAATTATATTGACAATATCCATATATATATATATACACAATATATCATGATCATAGTCTTCTCCTACCCTTCCTTTCTCCTCTCTCATATGTCTCCTCCACTGAATCCCTTCTTTCCAGGTAGTCCCTCTTATATATTAACAATCTTTACATATGTTCAAAATGTGTTTTGAAGTTAAGACCCTACTGCTAAGGAAACCATATGCTGCTGACACAGAACATGGAGAGACCTGGCTGGAATTCAAAAGAAAGCCAGTGCCTAGACAGCCTGTCTAAGTGCTAGAGAGTGCTTCATGTGCTACTGGGGGAAAACGACCAACAGTGGTCTGAGCAACCAGAGGTCTGAGCTACTCAGAAGCAAACACTCTGACACTATGTAAATGACAGTTTAATAGTGGCACACAGACTCAATGGGTAACCAATAGCTTTCTGATTGGCTAAGAGGTTCACTCCGTGTAAAGGAATCCATATCTGGAGTACGGAACCAGATCAGAATCCTATGGAGATAAATATTACGTTCTCCAGTGTCAAGCTCTTACTGGGTTTTGGCTAAAAGAGGGGTTACATACATCAAATTATCCCTAAATTAATAACACTTATACAATTTAAACTATGCTGACTTCACTGACTGTTGGAGAATTTGTTCTTTTTCAGAAGGTACCAAGACAGAAGAGGATACTCTTTGCACTTCGGCCAAGCCATAGCTGAATCCACAGAGGGATTGGGAGATAAGCATGAGTGCTGCTTCCATTCTATTCCTGATAATCAGTGTTAAACTGTAGGAGACAGACCCTGGGGATACTCAACACCTACCAAAGTAGAGATCCAGAGGCTTCTAAGAGCTCATCACTGAAGTAGACTTAAAATTCACCCTCCAGGGCCAGAGAGATTGTAGAAGTCACCAGTTAAGAAATAATGCCCAGAGGTATTCCCTTCCCCTCAAAATAAGTGACTACTGCTCCCACAATGCATAAACTACAAGCCCGTGGGGAATACCTGTAACTCTACGTAGGAGCACCCAATGGAATGGGGACAGGGATGCGGAGAAGAGGGTACCAACACATGATATGTCTATATGAAACATCTTGTTAATAATAATAATAACCATTAAAAATGAATTTTAATCATAGTTCCCTAGCCTCCCTCTGTCTTTTCCTACCCCTCCCTACTTTGCTCCTTCTAACTAGTCCCTTTATTATTATTTTTTAATTTATTATAAATTTTATTCTATGATTTTATTGGATACTGGTTATAGTCCCATCAGACCATACTAATATCCTTTCTCCCTTGCCCCCAATCCAGTGAGGGCTCTCCTCAGTGGGGTTATTGGCATTCCTTGTGGGGTGATGAATGCATCAGCCCGTCTCTGTGGTGTGGGATACTTCTCCCTACCCTGTGGCTCTGACAATCATTCTGCCTCCTCTTCCACAATGTTCTTGGAGCCTTGGCAGATGTGTTATAAGACTACTTTAAGCTCTCTGCAATCACTGCATTTCTTCCTGGAGGCATTTGAGTGCCTTTGCTATCTGTCACCATCTCCCTGGAACTGGTTGTCATTCCAGCAGTGAGAGTAGCACTTAATAAGCCTGGGCCAGAGAAAGACCCTACCGCACAAAAACAGAGTCCTTAGATGGATATATAGCCACTCTTCTTAGCTAATGACCAGTGGAACTTTTTTCTCTGGAGTCTGTGGTTTTCCTATTCATGTCATTCTGACATGGTTTTCAGTGCTGGGTATGAATTCTCTCCCATTGAGAAGAACTCATATCCAATCAGAGAGCCATGATTACTAACATAGACTGTGTGCCAAAATTTCACGGGTGTGTACATCTTGTCCATCTGGTTGTTTTGTAGCTTGCTTGGTCCCCTGCTTGTTCTTTCTATTTGTAGCCATTAGCCACCCCCCACCACAGAAGTTTCATAGTACTTTCCAGCATCATGAGTATAGCCAGTGGGGAGTTGGCATGATGCTAGTTTCCAGCGTGACCTCTCAATATCCTGTATCTGTAACCTATGGTACCTTCAGCATTTGGGTGCTACCATTTAACTCTGGAAGGTAACAAAGTGCTATCTATGGTAATGGCTTACATTTCTTTGGGAACATCATGGGTTTTCCAAACAACAGCTCACTGTGGAATGTAGCCTATTTCTGGCCCTGGGATTTACCAGTCTGTACCCATGTTTGAGAGTTAAACTTGCTACCCTCTATAGGACCCTTATACCTGGGAAATGCTCACTCCTCCCTAGTAACAGTTATATGTTTTAATTTGCTGTCCAATATCCCCTACCTATCAAATGCTCACCTTCCCAATGTCTGTCAAAGCCTTTCCTTGGAAGTACACATTAACAGAAATGCCACTGTCTCTCTTTTTGCATAGACCACAGATTCATGTATTAGAAATCTTGGATTCATTTTTATTTCTGTTAAACCTCCAAGCATCCGTGATCCATCCTGACAGTTCTTCTAAAAGCCATCTCTCCATGATCGCATTCTCTGTGTTTCAACTTCTAGCAAGTTCACCTTTTGTCCCCAAATCTGTTCATGTCAAGAAACGTTCATGCAACACAAGCTTGGTACCAGGTGCCACGCCACACAAAGGGAGATAAAGCAGAGGGAAGTTCCTGTTCTAGTGAGGTTAGAATAGACCCTACAGAATGCCTTCCGCATGTACTGAGCGCAACAATGACTCCCCGAGAGTGAAAAGATCATTGGTGCCATAGAGTTCTCTGTGTGAAATTCTCTTAGCAATGATTCTCATTTCTTTTAACACAGCAAAATTAAAGTCTTTCTGGTCATCACACTAGCTAGATTTCAGGTACATGGTAATGAATCACCAGACAGTGAACCTGGTGACAACCAGTGACATTTGGAGTACTTTTACCATTTCCTAGTGTTGAGGACCCTGATTTAAATCACTCTTGTGCTGTATCCTGACTGTTTAAATTGTGTCATCACAGAACTGATCTTGGCTTAGTACTCCTGACTATTGGATTACTAATCTACCTGTCTCTGTTGGCTTAGTACGCCTCTCTGTCAGCTTAATACCCCATCTCTATAAGCTTAGAACTTCTGTCTCTGCTTAGTACTCCTGCTTAGTTCTGCATATGCCAGCTTAGTACTACTGCTTCTATCTGCTTAGCACTGCTGTCTCTGTCAGCTTAGTATGCCTGCCTCTTGTCTGCTTAGTACTCCAACCTCTGTCAGCTTAGTTCTCC
Organism: Jaculus jaculus; assembly: GCF_020740685.1. NCBI lineage: Eukaryota > Metazoa > Chordata > Mammalia > Rodentia > Dipodidae > Jaculus > Jaculus jaculus. The sequence continues at coordinate 45,784,131 of NC_059113.1, read as the reverse complement.
TCCTCCTATCTGCTTAGTACTGCTGCCTCGGTCATCTTAGTATTCCTCCTTATGTCTGGTCACTACTCCTGCCTTTATATGCTTAGTACTCCTGCCTGTTTTGGTTAAAACACAATTGTCTCAATGCAGATTGTACTGTTGTGTATTCTTATAATGTGTTTTTAACCAAAAAGGGTTTTAGGATTCCAGGGCTTGAGAGATGGCTTAGCAGATAAGGCACTTGCCTGCAAAGCCAAAGGACCAAGATTCTATTCCCCAGGACCCATGTAAGCCAGACTCACAAGGTAGTACATGCATCTGGAGTTAATTTGTTGTGGTTGGAAGCTCTGGAGTGCCCATTCTCTCCCTCCCTCCCTCTCTCTTCACCTGTCTCAAGTAAATAAAATATTTTTAAAAATTTAGGATTTTACTTGTCAGCTAATCCAGTTTTCACTGTTTGAGTTTTAAAATGCAGGTTTTTTTTTTTTTTTTGTAATTCTAGTTCTTCAAATATCTATAAAGTTTAGATGAATATAATTTTTAAAATTTTGTTTATTAATTTCTAAGCAGAGCGAAAGAATGAGAATGGGCACCCCAGGGTCTCTTGCCACTGCAAATGGATTCCTGGTCCATGCACAACTTTGTGCATCAGGCTTCAAGTGGGTCCTAGGGAATTGAACTCAGGCTATCAGACTCTGCAAGCAAGTGCCTTCAACTGCTCAGCCATCTATCCAGTCCTAGATAAACAACAGAAATGCTTACCTTTCATTCTGGCAAGTATGTGACAGAGCAACAACAAGTATTCCCATGGACAGGAGTTATTTTTCTTCACAAGGCATGCAGTTAACTTGTTAAGTTAAAACAGTTATGATAAAAACAATATTTTCATTGAAACCATTTTCTCTACTAACTTTCAAAAATGTGGCTATTGCTGAAAATGAAGGAGAAAGAAGGAAGTTATTAAAGGATGACCAAGGAAAATAAAAAAAATAAATATTAATGCGATTTTCTTGGAATGAGAAAAATAAATTCCACATATTTAATTTTTATCTAGGTGAGGTATAGTCTTACTTATTAAAATAAAATGTGCCACAGGCCCAATGATTATATCAAAATGTACCCAACATTGCCAGTCATGGAAACACCAGATTTCTTACCACAATACACATTTTTGTTTTTACTTAAATACTTATTTAAAAATTTTTATATGTCAGTACTTAATAGTGAACAATTGATTAAACTTAATAGGATATTTTGTTTGTTATGACTTTTTATGATTGACTTTGCTATTGTTTTGTTTTATCCATACTTACCGTAGCATCCCAGGGCCACATCCATGCTAGCTAAGTGTACCAACCAAGTTCACCAACAAACTAGGATTTATTTTTATTTTTTTTATTTTTTTTACTAGATTGACTATACTCTCATCATTTTCCCTTGTACAAAAATACAAATTTGCTATGTTTCAGGTTTCCACTGTTTTATTTCATTGCAGATTTCGTCAGAAGCAAATCTGCACAGCACAGCACAACACAGAGCAGCACAGCTCTCCTGCTTAAACGCAGGTGATCCCATGCTTTTGAACCAGCCTTATCCTCCTCACTGTCCTTGAGTGACCGAAAGCACTCAGGTATCATGTTCATTGCTCTCCGTCCTTGATGCTTTCTGAACACTGAGTTCCCTGAAGATGCAGGGTGAATGGCAGGGGGGTGGGGTTAAAGACCAATACTTTGGGCCTCCTAAACATAACTACAAAGCCCTAGTCTATGATATTTCTGTAATTGAAAATTGTGTTTTAAAGCTTCATTTTCTTTTCTTTCTGGGAGTATCTGTATATAATTCACAACAAATGTACTAGACCAAGATACGGTCAATTTTCTTGCTTGTTAATATTAACATCCTTTTTTTGTTGTTGTTGGTTTTTTTTTGTTTGTTTGTTTGCTTTAATCTCATGTGATTCTTTCATTGTTTCAGCCAAAAGGAATGATTCCCTCGGGGCCTTCGACGCTTTGGCCAGGGCAGGTATTTTGTCTCCTCCCAAATTCTCCAAGCTCCTTGGTGGCAGATGAGGACAGAGCTATTCGGTGCCCTGCGCCCCCTCCTGGCTACGTTCCATATTGCAGACTGTGGCCTGTTTGTAGATTCAATTTAATGTCAAAACACTGTTAATGTTAGAAATTTCATAAATGTTATTGTGGGATAGGTAACAAAGAATTATTGTGAATTTTATTAATAACTAAATTATGCTTATAAGAGAAAATTGGCTATTTTAATTATATTATTAATATATATTTAATTATATTTTAATTATATATGTGTATTTGACCAATAGTACCAGATAGGATATCTGGTAATTATTTCAAATTATATTATCAAAAAGAAAACGATCGCTGGGAAGATGGTACAGTGGATAAAGTACTCACAACTCAATCCTGAATATCTGAGTTTGGATCTCAAACATAACTGCAAAAGTCAGAAGTGATGATGTGATTCTGTAATCCCAGCATCTGACAGCAGCAAAACAGGAAGCAGTATGAGAGGCAGAGACAGGAGAATTTAGTAGAATTTCTCTGAAGGTCTCTGTGAGCATAGCAAAATAAGCAAATAAATAAACAAACAAACAAATAAACAAATCAAAGTAAACTCTGCCTCAAGTAAGGTTAAGTGGTGAGGATTGACCACAAGTTGCCTGCTGATCCCCACATGTGCAATGCCTAGTCCCACTCACACACAGAAACACATATACACACACATACACATGCACAAACACATAGATACATATTGTTTAAAAAAAATAAAGGAAAGATTGGCTACAAAGGTCAAATGCATCCAATTATATTTAAAAATCAAATTTTCAAATCATAACTTTCAACAAAGATTCAGAATGACAGACATATAAATCCATTTCTCACTGTTCTGTGGTACATATCTGGTTTCTTTCAAAAATAAAAACTTACTTCATTTCCATCATTAGAAATCTCCAGCAACTGATTTCAGTAGATCCATTGTCCATACACACTTGGGAGCAGAAACAATGATTCTGTTGTTACCACAAGTGAGGCCACAAAGACAACATAATGGGAACACCTAACACATTTTAGGATGACTGAGCTATGTTCTGTCAACCAAGTCATCCCTGCCTTGTGGAACTGCCAGCGAGGAAAGAAGCCTCACTTCTGGATAAGGCTGAGATAACGGAGGAAGGTGGGCATTGCCTGACGCACAGAGAAAGGTGCAAGAGCCTGCGTAAATGGGCCCCCAACTCACAAAGATTCCTGCAGGCATCTGCGCCTTCCTCGTTCTCACCTCACCAAAGAGTTACTTATAGTGTGTTTTCATAGTAAACACAGTAAAATGTAAGCATGCACATTGTTTCATGCCATCCATTTCACCAAACCCACACCAGCGAATATTCCCTGGAGAGCCTAGGTTAAGTATCATTTTTCCACACAATGTGATAACATCAGTTAGGTTGGTATCACATAGCCAGAATTACATATGCATATGAGCAGCTTGTGTGAATCTCTGAGTTCAGGAAACAGCACAGCAAATATACACATTTAAACACACACACACACACACACACACACACACACACACACACACGTGCGGATGAGCCAAGAAGACACAGTAGGTGAAGCTGGACGAGAGCAAATATGTGGATGCTCACAGCCTGAGCTCACAAACATGCTGGACGAGGCACAGCTGGGCAGTGGCAAACTTGCCCTGCCAGTCACGAAGTGTGTTATGTTCTAGAATTACTTTAAAACAAACATGTTTGCTTCTTTAATGAATATTGTGCTTCACCACATTGATGAATGATGCTGTCTTTTCATGACAGCCACTAGTGGTTTAGTTTTTGTTGATTTCCCTTTCTTTTCTAAGTGGACTTGATTTTTATAGATGGCAAGATGTGTGGATGATCCAGGTTCTCCAGCGCTATTTTTTGAAGATTCTGTCTTTTCTCCAGACTACATTGTTAGGACCTTTGTCAAATATCAAGTAGCTGTACTTACTTGACACAAAGTCTGGGTTCTCAATCCTGTTCCAATGGTCTATAATCCTAATTTTATGCCACCATCATGTTGTTTTTATTATTATTGCTTTGTAATATCGATTTAGTTCAGGTATGGTGATGCCTTCAGAAGTGTTTCTTTTGTTGAGGATATGCTTGGATATCTGAGGCCTTCTCCCATTCCATATGAATTTTTTGGTCTTTTTCTATCACTGTGAAGAAAAATGTTGGGATTTTTATTGGTGTTACATTAAATCTGTATATTGTCTTTGGTAAAATTGTCATTTTCACAGTGTTAATTCTGCCAATCCAGGATGATGGGAAGTCTCCATTTTCTCAAGTCCTCTTCAATTTCTTTCTTGAATGTTTTTAGGTTTTCACCATATAGATCTTTCACATACTTAGTTAATGTTATTCTAAGATATTTTTGTTGTTGTTGTTGCAATTGAAAATGGGACAATGCTGCATTTCTTTCTCTGCATCCTTGTCTTTTGCATATAGAAAGGCCACTGATTTTTTGTGCATCAATTTTGTATCCTGCTACTTTGCGGAAAGAGATTTTTGCTATAAGACTTTGGAGATGAAGGTTCTCGAGTCTCTTATGTATAGAATCATGTCATTTGTGACTAGGGCTAACTTAACTTCTTCCTTTCCAATTTGTAGATTTTTTTTTTTCTCCTGTCTTATTGCTTGAGCTAAAACTTCCAGTGCTATGTTGAAGAGTAGAGGTGAGAATGGACACCCCTCTCTTGTTCCTGGTCTCAATGGGAATTCCTTCAAGTTCTCCCAGTAAGTATTATTTGGGCTTTAGGAGATTCATATATATATACACACACATACAGACATCCATGCCTATTCTCTTCAATGTTTTATCATGAAATAATATTGTATTTTGTCAAAGGACTTTTCTGCATCTATCAAAATGGTCATGTGTTTTTTGTGTTTAAGCTTATTTATGTTGTGCATTACACTAATAGATTTCCATGTGTTGAACCACCCCTGTGTTCCAGGAAAGAAGGCTACTTGACCAAGGTGGATAATGGTTTTGATGTGTTGTTGAATTTGGTTTGTGAGGATTTTGTTCAGAATCTTGCATATAAGTTCATCAAGGAAATAGGCCTGTAGTTTCCTTTTCTTGTGGCATCTCTGCATGGTTTTGGTACTAGGACGACACTAGCTTTATTGAAGGAGTTGAGGAGCTTTCCCTCTTCCCTGATTGTGTGGCAGAGTTTGAGAAAAATTGGTTTCAGTTCTTTCATGAAGGTTTGATAGAATTCAACTGAGAAGCCATCTGGTAGTGGACTCTTCTTTGGGGGGAGGTTTTTATTACCTTTTCAATTTCTATGTGTGTGTTAGGTTTGCTTAGATTAGTTTGCTCTAGGTTTAGATTTGTTAGGTGGTATGTGTCCAGGAATTCATCCATTTCCTCCATAATATCCGGTTTTGTGGAATAGAGGTTTTTGAAATAAGTCCTGATATTCTCCCAATTTCACTTTTGTCTGTTGTGATTTCTCCTTTTTGAATTTCTAATTTTGTTAATTTGAAGCATCTCCCCCCTCCACCATTTTTTTGCTTGATCAAATTGGCCTAGGGTTTATCAATCTTGTTTATTGTTTCAAAGAACCAGCTCTTTGTTTCATCAATTTCCTTAATGTTTTCTTAGTTTCCAATTCATTTATTTCTGCTCTGAACTTAATTATTTCTTTCCATCTGCAGCTTTTTGCACTGGATTCTTCTTGCTTATCCAGGGCATTTAGGTGGATGGTTAGGTTATTGATTTGGGATCTCTCTGTCTTTGTTATGAAGGCATTTTGTGCTATCAATTTTCCCATGAGAACTACCTTCATTATGTCCCATAAGTTTTGGTAAGATGTGTTCTCATTGTCATTCATTTCTAAAAATGTCATCATTTCATTTTTTATTTCATCTACCACCCATTTACTGTTTAAAAGTGTGTTGTTCAGTTTCCAGAAGAACTATCACTTCCCTGTTAATTTTCTTTTTGGATGGTCTATCTTATGCTTATATTGGAGTATGAAGTCCCCAACTATGATGGTATTGGTGGTTAATTTTGTCTTGCTGTCAAGTAGGTTTTGTTTTATGAATTATGGTGCCCCTGTATTTGATGCATAAAGATTTATGATTGTGATATGCTCTTGTTGGATTGTAGTAGTTTGGGTGGGAAGCTATAGAGGTTCTTACACTTTTCAGTGTTCCATTCTAAGCTCTTCTGACTTTCAGGTTTTCCATTGAGACGTCTAAGGTAATTCTGTTGGTGTTACTTTTATATGTAATATGGTGTTTCTCCCTAACTGCTTTTAGGACTTCCTCTTTGGTATCAAAATTGAGAGTCTTAATGTTAATATGCCTTGGAGAATTTCTTTTTTGGTTCAGCCTGTTTGGAGTTCTGTTAGCTTCTTTTAACTTCAAGGGACTTTCTTTTGAGAGAGTGGGAACATTTTCTTCTATAGTTTTGTTGAATAATTTCTCCCTGCCTTTGGTCTGAATTTCTTCCCCTTTTGGTATTCCCATGATCCAAATGTTGGGACGTTTAAGGGTATCCGACAGATCCCTCATGTTCTGTTCACAAAAAAATTTTGAACTTATTGAAACTTTTGGACTCATGAACTGTTTTTTCTGTTTTGTCTTATAGTTCTGAGTTTCTCTATTCCATATGGCTGACTCTATTCTTAAGAGCTCCTATAGAGTTTTGGACTTGCTAAATTTGGTTTGCATTTTCTATTGCTTTTTTATGTATAGTTTTAATCCTTCTGACAATTTCCCTTTTCACATGATTTTCTGCTTTTCTTAAGGCTTCTTGGAATTCATCCTTCCATTGTTTTATGTCTTCATTGAACTTAGCCAGCTGATTTTTGAGGTCCTTATTTTTGTCACTCTTCTTCAGATCATTTAACTGTCTTTGGAACAATTCCTGGTTCTTTTCTGTTAAGTCTAACCTAGTAAGGACTGTATTCATACAACTATTGGCCCTTTGTTTATTTTCTGCAAGTTCTGCTATTTTCTTGGTTAGGGTTACATAGTTTGTGTCTTCATATGTTTTGATTAGAGATAAACATTGTGGGAGTGGGAAACCTTTTTAGATTTACTTGCATTTGATTTTTCATGTTATTCCTTTTGCAATGTGGTCTGCCTGTCATAATGTAGGAGTCTTATTTAATTTAAGTGGAAGCTGTAGTCTACCCTTGAAGTGTCTTCTATTTCCCTTTTATGTTCGCTTCCATTAGGCTTCTGATGGCAATGGGTCCTGCCTGCTCAAAGGGAAGGAGCCTGTGGGGCTCTGTTGGGGGCCCAGGAACCTGATGAAAGGGCTTTTTGTTCCATGATTCAGGGTATGGAACTGCATGGTCAGGTGGCCCGAGGGGACAGGGGTTAGGGGAGAATGGGAAAAAGTAGACTGGTGACATGGCTGGGCTGCAGAGAGGGGGAGGATGGGAATGTGTGGTGTTTCCAAGATGCTGAAGGGTGATGGAATGGGGCAGCAGGTTCCTTGGGACTCTGTATCAGGTCATAGATTGGAGTGCTGGATCCTGTGACAGGGCAGAGGGGGTGGGGATTTCTGTAGGTCAGGTAATATGTGGGGGTTATGGTAGTCCCTTGTGGTGGGACAGCCTAGAAAGGGGGGAACCCTAGCCTACTGGCCTTTGTCCACACAGGGAAGGGGGGTTGGTTGTGAGTGGCATGGCATTTACATGTGAAGATCCCCTGTGGGAATGCTAGACTGATGGCCTGGGTCCACACAGGGGGGTAGAGTGGTGGTGGCAAGTGGAAAGTTGTTTGCCATCTTGGAGGCATTCACGTAGCTATGCCAGCCTGCTGGACTGGGTCTACCTGTCTGTGGTTAGTGCAGGAGGAACTTGCAGCTGGCACTACGGCTGCTGCAGGGGACTGGGGCACTGATGGACTACCTGTGAGTGTGGGCATCAGCAGATTCCTTCCTCTGCTCACCTGTGCCCTCCCACTGGAGTTCTATTAGAGTCTACTCACCCCTAGAAGACCCAATGAACCCTAAATGTCTTGCCTTTTCTTCCCAATGAGGTGTGGAGCAGTTAGGCAGATGCCATCTTCACTGGAAGTCTGTTTTTTTTTTTTTTTTTTTTTTAAATTTAATTTATTAGTTTTCTTTTCAGTAGATACAGGCAGTTTGGTACCATTATTTAGGCTCATCGGTGATCTACCCCCTCCCATTAGACCCTCCTTATTATTGAAAATGGGTCGTGCATTGTGGAGTTAGCCCCCAGTTATTAGTATGATAAATGTCTCTGAAAATCATGACCCAACATGTGACTCTGACATTCTTTCCGCCCCCTCTTCCGCAAGATTTCCCTGAGCCATGTTGGGTTCATTTTTGGTCTGCTTCAGTGCTGAGGTGTTGGGGGCCTCTGAGGCTCTGGCTCTCTGATTTGGTAGGAGTTGATTTTTCTCTGTGTTGGTCTCCTTCCCCTTTGTGCTGGTATCCGCTTCACAGGAAAACACCACCCTTGCTTATTTCGCCAGTTGTCCTTAGTTTCAGTTGGGCCCCTTCTGAGGTATGTTGGGGCAGCTCTCTTCTTAGGATCTGCATCTATCTGGAAAAGAGAAGCAGATTCTCCAACGGAGAGTGAGTTAGCACCCAGAAAATTGAGATAACACTTACTTTTTTGATAGACAATTTGATAGGTGTAGGCCCTCTTATACCCCGTGATTGATGGTAGCTTGATATTGTAGAGTGGGCTTGTATTTGGGTATGGTTCTGACTTGTTTCCCAGCTCCAGCTAAGGGTCTAGTACCACTGAGTGGATCAGTTAGCCAAATCAAGAGCAATTGATTCCTCACCATGGCTGTGTACCACTATTGCACTTGTATGGGTATCACATCCGGTTAATTGTTGCTACTTAGGTTAAACAATGTGTTGCTTGGACAGATCTTGGTCACTTCCCCCAGTCGCCTATGTAGCGCCTTCTGGCACTAGACACGCTGACTGTCTGGGGACTGACTCTCTCCTGGCTTCCAGCCATGTCATTCTTATGTTGTTGCTTTGTTTTGTTTATAAGTGGTATCCCTAAACTGGACTTATGTGTTTGTTATGTATTTGTCTTTGTTTTCTTTGAAACGAGTTTTCAATGCGTAGCCTATGGTAGCCTTTTAACTCACAATGATTCTGCCTCTGTCTGAGCCTCTCTATTGTCAGGATTACATGTGTGCACAACCGTACCCAGTTAGATTTTGTCACCTTATTATTAGAAAAATAAAATTAAATGGAATGATCAGAAGTTTGTAAGCTAAGAGTTACTTATATTTCTTAATAGAAAAATATTTTGGGGTGAAAATACAGTCTTTCACAATGAAAGTCAGAGATACTATTTCAATGTAAATATAAAAAGTTTTCAAAAAGGTTGTGGTTTTCTTTTTCCCAGATAAAACAGGTTTATTTCAGACTTATTTCTTGAGTATGTAAGTTATTAAACTCCATAATATGATCATGATTTTACTCTGAAGTTTACAAATATTTAAAACAAAAGTCTGCTTAAACTTGTAGTGTACATTTATTAAGGCAAGGAATTATATAGAAAAATGCATTTCTTCTGCTCAAGGCAGAGGAGGATGGAAAGAAAAGAAACAACAGGGCTTGAGAGATGACTTAGCAGTTAAAGCCCTTGCCTGTGAAGCCTAAAGACACAGATTCAATTCTCAAGTACCATGTAAGCCAGATGCACAAGATAGTCCATGCATCTGGAGTTCAGTTCAGTGGCTAGAGTCCCTGGGATGCCCATTCTCTCCTCTCTCTCCTCTCTCTCCTCTCTCTCTCTCTCTCTCTCTCTCTCTCTCTTGCTCTCTCAAGTAAATAAATAAATATAGTTTTGAAAAACAGAATAAAGAAAATCCACATTTAAAACAACAACAACAAAAAAAAAAAAACTAGATCAGATCTGAAAAACAAATACATGTATTTAGGAAGTGCAGCAATTTCTCCTGAAAGGAAAACCAGTCAGAACTCTCTGGTGACTGTAACTTTATCTCCATTTCAAATGCATTGTAATCCCGTCCTTTGCTTGCAAAATATATGACCAAAGACCTAGAAAAAATGTCAAGAACATGCTTTACTAATTTCAAGATGAATTTTCTTCTTACAAACAGAAGCAGAGCAACCGCACCTGCTGGCTGGAGTCTGGTTCGGTGGTAAGAGTAAGATGCAGCCTCCTTTGATGTTCTCCAATTAAGAGCTTTAACATGCAAAATCTTTTAATGTGGGGAAAGGCAGGATTTATCTGATAGCATGGGACTGAGGACCACAGAAGCCCAGTGTGAAATAACCATTCTTTGGGATGAGAATGGCCATTTTCACCTGCATGGAAGCTACTTTATTCCTGGGTATTCCCTGGGGAGACAAAACACAACATGTGTGAACCCTGAAGGTACAGTTTCCTATGCTTGAACCAGAATTCCCAGCATGGCACTGCCTGGCACCAATTTCTTAGTAAGTGACTTTATCTGTAAAATATTATGCTCAAAAGTTCAAGAGAAACAGAACAGAGAAGTTACTTTACAAATCTGCACTAAGGAATGCAGCAGTGATTACCTTTGTGAACAACCCCTCCCTTTTGTTTCCCCTGAGACTTTGAGGAGATAGGTATGTAGCTCATAAACCTTAGTCTCTTTCCAGGATCAGAAACATATGGAGGAGGCTGAGTGAATTGCAGGAGATTGTTCACCCATTGGGGGGCTTGGTCATTCCACAGTGGGCTGTCTTACTTTTTATCCAGTAACAAATATATATATATATATATATATATATATATATATATATATATATATATATATATATGTGTGTGTGTGTGTGTGTTGGCTTGTTTGTCTTTCTGAATTGAAATATGCTTACAAAAATCCCTCTAAAATATTTATAGGGAGCCTTGACACAGAAATTTGATTTCTCATAAAGGTAGAAAATCTTCAATCATTTGAATGAGCAGACTTTGATACTATCATGAGGATGTCCAAATGTACAAGAAAGCCTAAATCAGAGAAATACCATAAAGGTGGGAGGAAGGGGTCTGAAGTTGAAGTGCTGTGTGCCGCCTCATGACTACCCTGTACAGAGACCTCTGGGGCTCCTCAAATCTGAGGGCTGATCCTTAACTTTTCTCAGTGGTCCACTGTTCCATTGCCACCCCTTCTACTGCCTTACCAAAAGCATGCTATCACATACAAAACCTGAGACGCCCCATGATTTTGCATGTCTGTGATATAACAGGCATGGGATTAGGTATTAGGACACTGGAGCAAGTTCACCATAATCTCTTCATGAGTCAATTTCTTCTCTTGCTTTGCCTTCCAGAACTGTGCTGCATAATATCACATCTTTGCAATGGCCTCTTAAGTTTTGCCATTGTTTTCATCCCCCAACTCATGGCTTATGACCTTAAAGCTTGCTTGATGTGTGTAGGGCCCAAGAAATTGTGCCCAAATTTCCCTAAATTGTACTTGCTCAGTCACAACTCTGATCAATCCATAAGGCACTCTGGTTCTTAATCAACTTCTGACTCAGTTTCTCTTCAAGATCCACAAAAATCTATACAAATGTATTAATAATGGCAAGATTGTTTTTGCAGGAAAGTGTGTCTTTCTGCTGTAGATAAATAGGAACACAGCACTCTAATTTGCAATATAATTGATGTGCAATTTTGACTGCATCTTTAGATGCTCATTAAGATATAGAAAGACAGGGTTTTTATCTTCTCAATACATTCAGAGAAATACTTTCAAACAAGATATATGATTTACAACACAGGTACTAAAACTAAACTAAAACTACCATCTTCAGAGCCAAGTTCTGCTGCTCTTTTACTATGTAAGGTGACTTAAGTGTGAAGAAGCCATGAGAAAACCAGAAGAATAAACTTTATGAGACCTAGAAGAGAAATAGTAAAGGTCTCTATGCTATTAGAAATGTGACAATGATGGGTCTTTAGAAGTCACTTTATAAAGGGAGTTCAAACAAACTGAGAAGGGAGAAAGGAAGTTTTAAGGTAAAAAGGAAAAGAGGAAGGAAGGAAGGAAGGAAGGAAGGAAGGAAGGAAGGAAGGAAGGAAGGAAGGAAGGAAGGAAGGAGGGAAATATAAGGAGGGAGAAGGGAAGGAAGGGTGGGAAGGAGGGAGGAAGGAGGAAGTATTCCACTTGCATTCCAATTGCTAACCTCATGAGCAGAATGTCTTCATTTCAAACAAACACAAATTGGGCGGATTGTCAAAAACTCCGTAACAGAGCTCAGAAGAAAGCTTACTCAGTAAAGTGTTTGCCTTGTGAACATTATAAACTGAGTTCCATACTCAGTAACCACATGATAAATCCAGGCATAATGGCACACACCTGGAATCCCAGATCTGGAAAAGTAGAGAAAGGGGACTACCCAGGGCTCAGTGGCTGGCTAGTCTAACCTAACTGGTAAGCTTCAGGCCAATGAGAAACCTTGTCTCATAAAAGGTGTGGTGGTTTGATTCAGGTGTCCCCCATAAACCTAGGCGCTCTGAATGCTTGGTTTTCAGCTAATGGAGGTTTGAGGATTAATGTCTCCTTGAGTCAGTGTAAAGTTGGGGGCAGGCTTATGGGTATTATAGCCAGTTTCCCCTTACCTGTGTTTGGCACACTCTCCTGTTCCTGTTGTCCACTTGATGTTGGCCAAGAGGTGATGTCCACCCTCTGCTTATGGCATCCTTTTCCCCTGTCATCATGCAGCTTCTTCCCATGGAGTCCGTAAACCAAAATAAACCATTTTTTTTTTCTTCCCACAAGCTGCTTTTGGCCATGTGATTTCTGCCAGCTGTATGAACCTGACTGCAACAAACGGTAAGAGAAGATCCTCACAATCAACATCTGATGTTTTTCTCTGGCCTCCATAGACATGTACACATGTATACAGTACATACATGGATACTCATATACCATGTACACCACACATAGACACATGTAGTAAAAACAGAAACTCCATGAAAATAGTCCTGCAGTCGCCTTCATGTTGCTGGATAAATATCAAACCAGACACAACTTATGGGAGGAATGGGTTTATTTCAGCTTATAAGTTCCAGGAGAACACCATCAATGGCAGAAGGAGCTGACACATTTCCACAGATCAATAGCAGAGAGACATGATCAAATAGTAAGCATGAACCATCAGAGCTCCAACTGTTCTCCACATACATAGTAGGGCTGGACTCAAGGTCCACCCTCAAACACACCTTAAGCCTAGACTCTAAGATCTGCCTCTAGTGTCAGCCCCCTCCCCAACAGTAACAAGAGTCTTCCAGATACTGGCACAAGTTGGAGGAGGAAAGGGAGAAGGTTTGATGATATTGAAAAATCTTCTGCAGAGAAAGCCATAAAAGGTATGGTGATAGAATTTTCCAGATATAGAAGCAGAGAGATGGAGGTTGGGGTTTCTGAGATGCCCTAGAACAGGGAAACTATCAAGGCTTTGGAGTAGGTGTAAGTCTGATAGATGCTACGAAGGGTTTCTGGATAAAATAGAAGGGAAAACATACATTAGAAAATTATGGCAAGGGAGATTATTTTGTCCTGTGTGCATATGTGTGAATTTATTATTGTATATGTGTGGGCATATATGCATGCCCATGTGTAAGTGTATGCATGCGGAGTTCAGAGATCAATGTCATGTTTACCCTTCAACTGTTCTCACCTTAGTTTTTGAGTTGGAATCTCACTAAATATGGAACTCACCAATTTTACTAGGCCCCAGCTTAGGGGTTGATGTCATCCATATTTAGAAAGTGTCTTCCCACTTCAGTTAACCCAATCTAGAAACTTCCTCACAGAAGTTTCTTATCTCCTTTGTGGTTCTAGATCACACCAAGTTGATGATCAAAATTAACCATCACACCTGCCCAAAACATCAGAGGCCCATCTCTTGTCTTGGCTCTGGACACACTTCCTTTTTGATAGGAGCAACAGGAGCTATCCCATGTCGATTTGACTGCCAATGGCTTCTTCTTTAATTGAGGAGAGATTCTGTGCCCTCAGAGATACCAAATCTTCAGAACAACACTGGGTTTTCACCATCAAATGTGAGAATCCCCACATCACTTGCTGCTGACAGATGAGTTGAATTATTCTCATTGGTTCAGACTGAGGTCTGTCCTGTCAATAAATATGAAAATATATAGTGGCCATGGGACTTCCAAAGTGAGAATCTGTCCAGAAAAGGTAAAAGTCATGTTGAATATGAGACAAAGGACTTATAATATAGTTAATAACTTCAACAACCAATGAGTTAACTCACCAACATTATGTATATTGGTATAATAGTTATTAGTTACTTAGCATGCATCTATCTATCAAATTAGAACAATTATACATAAGGCATATATGGCATATATATGCATATATATGACATATGTATGCTTCTGTAACAATTTTTGCTTTGTTAGTAAATTCATAAGTTATAATGTATAGAGAAAAACATTGTTAGAAACAGCTTATAAGTTACAAACAGGTGATAAAACTGTTTATATGTATTATATACCAATATATATGAATATGTATATATATTCATATATATGTACATATGTGTGCATATTCATTCATGATTATGTGGTAAGTACAGAGATTTTCAAAAATTTTTACACAACAGAAGTCTCCTTTTATGAAAATATATTTCCTACCTCTCACTCGTCCTTGTCCTTTTCCCTGATCTTGGTGGCTATATCTTCCTGTTACATTTGCTTAATTTTCATGAGCTTCCTAACAGTGCTGCTGACATTACAGCAGAGATGAAGAAAAAGGCAGAAAATCTGCATGAAAAGCACTAGCATTTATTAAAAATTCCTCCTGTTATCTTGCTGCCTGATAGTCCTTACCTCCTGTCATGTGATCTCAGCCAAGCTGTGAGCACTTTAGTTTTCTTTGTCATTATTGAATGTGGAGAGCAGGTAACTAACTTTTCATGATATTTTCTTGCTTGGATCCTAGAGGGTCTTTGGTCAGAGCAGAGCCAGTTTTAGGGGAAGGTGATATTGTCATGACTAAGCCTGAAGTGTAGGGAGCGGGCACAGGAGGGCAGGACCATGGCTTCAGGGCCATGCTAGGCAAGGGTCTCGGTGATTCCTGCTGCCAAGGTAGCTGAAGTTCTTGTCATTTTTATCTCCCTGATATAGTATGCAGCAAGAACTCTAGACTAAGATGTGCATTGCTTTATTTTTTTTTTCAACTTACCCTCAAAAAGCCACAGAGGGACATTCCTGGAGATTTCAATATTTGTATAATGAGCTGAGCACAGAGAGATTAGGGCTGTATTTGACTTTGAATTACAAAATGAAGCACAGTTGTCCGGTGGGGAAATTCAGCAGCCCACATCATTTCTCTTGTGACCATGGCATGGTTATGTAGAACCTCCACAAATAAAGTGAGCTTATTTCTAGATTTATCTTATTTGAGAATAGTTACAAAACACTGAAAGCATTCCTTATGTATCCCCATAGAACACCAATAAGCACATTAATTAAAATGTGCATTTTATTTAACTTAGGGATACATTTTTCAATATCTGCAAGTGATCACAATCTGCATATTTGAATGGCATCAGGTCTAGGGAGCTTGTAATATTTGTAAATTCTTTAAAAATAATAAACTTAATTTTTCTGTGGACGTATATTCAGAAAATAAAGTATTGTCTGTCTAGAAAGTTCAGTCCAACATAAGGATTTTCTTATTGAGCAAACCCACCCACTGTGCAGAATGAGTAGATCCATCTGCAAAGCACAGTGTGAGGGAGGGGGCTTACTCTGGCTATGTCTTCTAAATTAGCAGTTAACCATATGCATAGATAAAATTATGTACTTACCCAAAGCTATCAAATTTAGGACTGCAGAACCCTGGAATTCATGGAACACATGTCTCTGCCTTTAGGGAACATACACTGCTTGGCTAACCCAAGGACCTCTGAGGAGATCCTTGAGAATGAATATCAATGATGTTCTCAAGAAATGTAGTCCTCTGCTGTTCTCAGCCATGACATGTCAATTCCATGGTAGCCAAAACTTTCATGTCTCCCATGTGATGCACCAGCTTCTGTCCCCTTAAACTGGGACCAAACTAAGTCAATGGCTTTTAACCTGCTGTTTGAACAGTAACCATTATGAAATCTGGTGAGATGCCTTCTCAGAAAATAAAAACTAAATGTAGTTCTAGCTTATTGCTTATGTGCCATAACCTTTCTGTTTTTAGTATGCTAAATAATTTCTAACATTTTCCCATATCAAAATCCTTGTTAGTTGTAATTATTATATTTCCATATGTCTTGAATAATTCTGACATAATATGAGAAATATATGATTTATCATGAAGACACAGAGCTGTGGCTACTATTACTCTGGATTGTGTCCCACATTTATATTTAAAGAACTAATTTTCAAATAGAAGTAATAGAAGAAAATTGTTATTTTTCCATGTGTACAGATCTGAGTTAGAACTTTCTGGTCTTAGTAAAGGAACTGTCTTTGATGTGTCTTCACTTGGCTTCACAACATGTAGGAAATAGAATACAGGTAAAGATTATACTGAGGTAAGGTTTTGTTGTTTTGTTTTGTTTAAAATGGGGCCTGGGAAGACAGCTCACTGGGTAAAATGCTTGCCATGAAATAATGAGGACTTGAAATGGCATGTCCTGAAACTATGTAAAAATGCCAGTATAAAAACATATATCCATAATTCCAGAACTTTGGAGATGGACACAAGATGATCCACAGGAGTCACTAGCTAGTTAGTCTTACTGATCATCTAGATTCAGTGAGAGTTCCTATCTCAAAAAATGAAGTAAAAAAAAAAAATGATTGTGTAAGACATTTGACATTGACCTTTGGCTTCCAGGTGCTTGTGCATACATGAGCATTCTCAGTTGCATCTAACCATACTGGAAATCAGGAAACTAAATGTTATTTCAGATACATCAGAAAAAAATAAAACTATTATAATTCTACTGTTAACAAACATGAGGAAAATTAAATGCCTTATAATGGTGAAATGAATGATATTTTATAAACAAGTATACTGACTTTGGAAAGTCAAAATCAGCAATGACTAAAATTTGAAGTGAATGTATAGCAAACTTCATATATCAACTGAAGAAAATCATTTATTCAGGTACTAAATGACAACTCTAAAAATGTTTATTGAAGTATTATTTATAATAGAAAAAAGTAAATAAAACAACATAATGCACATCACTAGAGTAATAAATCAATGAATGTGAATATCAATGCATATAATAGAGAAAATTGACAGAGACCAATAAATTTTGGAAAAAAAACATAAACATGGAAAGTGAGATTTAAAAGAATGTGCCCAGTATTAGCAAATTTATGCACATCTAGAAACCAAACACATTCTATTTTAAGCATAGATACAAATATAAATAGCTAAATGTAGATCAGGCATGGGGGTCAGGTCAATGACACTGGGGGAGTAAAGATTCATGTAAGATTCATGTCTTCACAAAGTCACTGAATAATCAGAGAGAAGTCACCAAAATGAACTTCTTCAGAACTCTAGAAATTCACCATAGGGGTCAGTTCTAGACTCCTGCTTCTCTTTTCAAGTCATACACTTTATAGGAAAATTTAAGGAGCCCTTCTGGGCTACTGCTTGAAGAGGCCTAAGTCCATTCAGCTCTCCCACCAACACCATGGTGAAGAATAATGGTGGCTGGGTTTGGGTTTCAACTGGGAAACTCAGCTGTCCTTAGTATCAAGAAGTAATTCTTGCCCTAAGTCTACATCAGTCCAGGGCAACACTTGGCCTCCATCTGCCTTAGCTTTTGCCTTGTTTCTCAATTGTTTTAGAAATGATCCTGCTAAAAAGGTATATTTGATCCCAGTAAACCAGATAATAATATACATTTCAAAACTTAAATCATATTATAAGTTAACAGAGTAGGAATATTAATATTTGCCAAAACTAGACAATGATTCCCTTGAGAATGATTACTGAGGGAAAAAGTACAACTTTTATGATATATATGCACATCATCATTATATATACACACAATTGCTCTATTTAAAAATTATTGAAATGCTTAAGAAACTTTGAAAAGATGAAAGTTCTATAAATAATATGCATTAAGAAATGTTTTTCATGTGTAAGAATGTATTAAAATAAACTACTTCTTATTGTTTAGGTTTTTAGTTCCTTGTAGATTCTAGAAAATAGGCCTCTGTCAGTTGGATATTCAGCAAATATTTTCTCCCATTCTGTGGGTAATCTATTGGCTGTTTATTGTATGTTTGTCTATGAAGAAACTTTCCAGCTTCATAAGATCCCATTGGTTGTGTGATTGTGTAAGATCCTGTGCTTACTGGGCTTTTGTTCAGGAAGTCTTTCCCCATTCCTACATCATGGAATTTTCCTCCTAACTTTTCTTCCAGTACTAGCTAAGTTTCTGGTGTTATACTGAGGTCTTTGATCGATTTGGGCTTGAGTGTTGTACATGTCAAGATGTGTGGATGAAGTTTCAATTTTTTAAATATGGTTATCCAGTTTGTTCAGCACCATTTGTTGAAGATGCTGTCTTTTTTCCACCCTATATTGTTAGGGCCTTTGTTGACTATCAAGTAGCTGTAGTTACTTAAATCAAAAGTCAGGGTCCTCAATTCTATTCCATTAGTCTATACTCTTGTTTTAATGCAAATGCCATGCTGTTTTTATTACTATGGCTTTGTGATATAGCTTTAGATTAGGTATGGTGAGGCTTCCAGAGGTGTTTCTTTTGCTAAGGATATGCTTGGATATCTGAGGTCTTTTGCTTTTCCATATGAATTTTGAGATCAATATTTCTATCTCTGAAGAACAATGTTGGGATTTTGATGGTAATTACATTAAATCTGTAGATTGCCTTTGGAAGGATTAGCATTTTCACAATGTTAATTCTGCCTATCCAGGAGCATAGGAGGTCTTTCTATTTTCTTAAGTACTCCTCAATTTCTTTTTGAGTGGTTTTATGTTCTCATTGTATAGATCTATCACTTCCTTTGTTAATGGCTTTGTTGTTGTTGCTATTGAAACTGGGATAATGTCACTTATTTGTTTCTCAGTATCTTTTCCATTTGCATATAGAAAGTACACTGATTTTTGTGCATTGATTTTGTATCCTGCTACTTTGCTGAAAGAGTGTATCACCTTTAAGAATTTTGGAATGGAAGCTCTTGGGTCTCTTACATATAGAATCATGTCATTTGAGCATAGTGCTAACTTGAGTTCATCCTTTCCAAATTCTGTCCCCTTTATTTTTTTTTCCTGTCTTATTGTTTGAGCTAGGACTTCTAGTAATATATTGAAGAACAGAGGTGAGAGTGGAAACTCCTGTCTTGTTCCTTATCTCAATGGGAATTCCTTCAGTCTCTCTCCATTAAGTATTATTTGGGCTTTAGGAGCTTTATATATATAGCCTTTATTGCGTTAAGATATAAACCAACCATGCTGATTCTCTCCAACGTCTTGATCATGAAGTGATGTTGTATTTTTTCAAAGTCCTTTTCTGCATTCTATTGAAATGATCATGTGGTTTTTGTGTTTAGCCTTGTTTATGTAGTGTATTACACTGACAAACCACCCCTACATTCCTGGGATGAAGCCCACTTGATCAAGGTGGATAATGAATTTGATGTGTTGTTGAATATTTTTCATGAGGATTTTGTTCAGGATCTTTGCATCTTAGTTCTTCAGGGAAATAGGGCTGTAGTTTTCTTTTCTTGTGGCATAACTGCCTGGTTTTGGTATTAAGTTGAAACTAGCTTCATAAAAGGAGTTGCAGGCTTTTCCTCTTCTCTGATTGTGTGGCACAGTTTGAAAAAGACTGGTTTTAGTTCTTCCATGAATGTTTGATAGAATTCAGCTGAGAATCCATATGCTCCTGAACTCTTATTTTGGGGCAAGGTTTTGATTACCATTTTAATATCAATGGGTGTAATAGGTTCATTCCGAGATTAATCTTATCTGAATTTAGCTTTAGTAGAGGGTATGCATCTACGATTTTATCCGCTTCCTCTATATTTTCTAATTTTGTAGAGTTTTTTTAAGTAAGACCTGATGCTTCTCCCAATTTCACTTATGTCTGTTTTGATCTCTCCTTTACCATTTCTAATTTTGTTAATTTGAAGGGCCTCTTTTTTTTTTTTTTTTGCTTGATCAAATTGGCCAGGGATTTGTCAATCTTCTTTATTTTTTTCAAAGAACCAATTTTTTGTTTCATCAACTTGCTCAGTTGTTTTCTTAGTTTCGAATTAACTAATTTCTGCTCTGATCTTAATTATTTCTTCCCATCTGGAGCTTTTGGGGTTGGATTTTGGGTTGGAAGGTTCCGTGTGCTGTTGAGAAGAATGTGTAATCTGTGAATTTGGGGTAGAAATTGGGAAAGGAATTGGACAGGCACTTAACAGAGTAAGAAATACAAATGGCAAACACACACCTAAAGAAATGTTCATCATCCCTACTCATTAGGGAAAAGCAAATTAAAACTATTATGAAATTCCACCTTACCCCAGTAAGGATAGAACACACCAAAAATAAATAAATACATAAATAAATAAATAAATAAATAAATAAATATAAATGCTGGTGAGGATGTGGAGAAATAGGTACCCTCACCCATTGTTGGTGGGAATGCAAGATGGTACAACCACTTTGGAAAGCACTGACTACAGAGTTACCAACAGACCCACTTTTTCCCTTACTGGGCATGTACCCGAAAAGCTCCATGCCTCAGCTCAGAGATATTTACACAACCATATTTACAGTTACATTTATAATAGCCAAGAGCTGGAATCAATCCAGGTGTCTATCACTAGACTAAGATGTGGTATATCTACAAAATGGAATTCTACACAGGAGTAAGGAAAAATAAAACAATGAAATTTGAAGAAAAATGGTGAGCCTGGAACAGCTTATTCTCAGTGAACTCACCCAATCACAGAAAGATAATTGCCACATAGTCTCAATCATCTGCAGCCCCTAACCTGAATCTACACAAGTTGCCTACATAACTACCAAGCTTCTCAAGGACTGGACAATAGGGAAGGTAGGGAGGGAGCACAGGGTAAGAAAGTGGGGGCACAAACCTGGACCCAAAAGACAAAGGTACCATAAAACTCTACATCCTAAAAACAGAGCAAATGACTGAACCTCCACCAGGTCCTTAGAGGGAACACTGGATTCACAAGGCCCTGGAGAGTGTATGACAAAAACTGTTCATTATCTCCTCCTATTTCTGCTTCTCTCTTTCTTTCTCTCTCTCCCTCTACTCTCTCATCTATCTCTTTTATATAACTTATCCAGTTCTTCCTTCTCTTCTTGGCCATTGACCTGTAACTCCCAGTACCAGCAGGTGGTAATTATCCACACTGAGCTTTTGATCACAGAGACCTACAAGGTTTCCCAAAAGAAGAGAGATTTTTGTCAGAGCGCTTGAGGACACACCATAATTTAGTGGTAAGACCCTACTGTTGAAGACACCATACACTGTTGGTATATATCATAGAGTGACATGGCTGGAAGCTGGCAGAAAGCCAGTTCCCAGACAGTGTGTCTAGTGCTTGAGGGTGCTACATGAGTGACTGGGGGATAAAGACCAACATCTATCTAAGCAACACGTGGTCTCACTTACTTAGCAGCAAACAACCTGACATGATGCTCATATATAAGTGCAATAGTGACACATAGCCATGGTTGGATACCAACTGCTCTCAATTTGGCTAACTGATCTGCTCAATGGAACAGAACGCATAGTTGGAGCTTAGAAACAAGTCTGAAACGTATCCAAAAATGAACCTGCTCTCTACTAAACTTTCTCCAAAAAAAAAAAAAAATGGTTATCACATTAACTTGGTGCTAACTTTATTCTCCATTGGAGAATCTACTTCTCTTTTTCAGATAGATGCAGATCCTAAGGCATGAACCACCATATCATACCTCAAAAGGGCCCATCTGAAACTAAAATAATTGGAGAAACATACAAGAATGCTGTTTTCTTGGCAATCAGGGAACCAGTACAATGGTGAAGGAGAAAGACACAGAGAACTGTCAACCCCTACCTAACCAGATATTCAGAGACACAGAGGCACCCACGATCTCAACACAGAAGCAGACCTAATATGAAACCAATTGGCTCAGGGAAATTTGTGGAAGAGGTGGCAGAAAGAATGTCAGAGCCACACTTTGGGTCATGATGGCACTCAGAGACATTTCCTCCTACCCAAAACTAAAGGCTAACCCCACAACTCACGACCCATATATCCCAACATGGAAGGTCACTGTGAAGGGGAGAAGACAGGGAGGAGGCTAACAATGGTACCATCTTGACTATATTTACTGAATACAAAAATTTTAAAAAATGCTCAAAGACATTGATCCTCAAAGAAAAAAATAAAATAAACGACTTCATTGATGCTAGAAATCAGAAAATACTACATTAATATAATAAAAACTGACTAGAAACACAGACAAGTGGATATTTAAACAAGGAATTGAATGTGAACAAATGCACAAACATAATTAAGATACATTAAAATAGTAAAAACATAGTTTTTAAGAAATATACATATTATAAATTGAAATTTTCCCTATAATTTTTTAATTAAATGAACTGAGTTTTAATTTTACAACATGGCATTGAAATGCATTTATGAAAATAAATGTGAGACTAAAGCAAAATTAATTTTCAATGTAAAGCATAGTTGTAGAAGTTTCCTTCTTGTGGCTGGGAAAAAAAACATGATCATAAGCAGCTGATGGGAGGAAAGGGTTTATTTCAGCATACAGTCTCAAGAGGAAGTTTCTTGATGGCAGGAAAATGCATGGGAGAGCTGGCAACTGAGTTTGACATCTTGTCACAGCAACAGAGGAAGGAAGTAGTACAAGTAGGCTCATTCTGGTTCTCTAGTATCTTGGCTAACAAACCTCAAGACCCAGTCCCATGACAAAACTCCTACAGCAGGCTCTACCTCTCCAATGTCCATCATCTGGGGATTGAGTATGAGCCTTAAGCACAAACACACAAGATCATGGAGGACATTTCACTCAATCTTCCACAGTTGTGCTGGGGAAAATACTACAAAGTATAAAATATACGTTATGAAAATTCAAAGAATTTTTGCTAGTCAGACATATTAGTAAGATTATTTTCTCTGACAGAACCCTGAGTGTGTCAGGCAAGTCAGTATGGTAGTAGCAGTGATGGTTATAAATGTTACCTATCACAAATTGCTTGCAAAAATAAATCCAATATATCCATTCAAATGTATCCCAAAGTAATGTAAAATGAAAACAATATATGGAATAAAATATAAAACTGCATACAATACTATGGAAGAAAGTTCTTTATATTATTAGTATATCTTATCAGCAATGAATTCTAATTATTCTAAGACCTTCATCATTTAAAAACGTAATATTTTCTAAAGTTATAATGTTTGCACCATGCTGTCAAAGAAGAAGTCATTAGTATCATTAATTGTAGGGCACACATGCAGAGTTAGTTTATTTTACTGAAAAAGGGTTCTGATGTCAGAATAAGAAAAAGAAATTCTAAATAAGTAAGATGGCAATTCTATAAACTAACAGCCACACAAAACAGATAAATGACTCATGAATATTTTGAAAAACACCAAAATCTACATGCATATAGACAATAAATCAATACTAACAATGTTTCAATCTGCAGACATTCCTTGTGATTTGTGGCCAAACGCCACTCCCATGCACTCCAGACAAGAAAGTAAATTGGCATAAACATTTCTGTGGACAATTTTGAATAGATATCTACATTTAAAACACATATTAAAATTTGATAAGCATTCCAGTACTAAGAATTTGAATTATGGATGTACATAAATCCTAAGGCATAGACGTCAGAGTGTCTACAGTACATTGTATCAACTGAAAGATAAAAGCTTCAAAAATACCCAAGAGTGAAATGTAATCAAGAACAATGATCACTCTTGATAGCATAGTGTGGATCCGACAGAGAATGAGACAGTGGGCATACTGGCACACTCCTGAGATCTCAGTACCTGGGAGGTTGAAGCAGAATGAATGTAAGCTTGAAGCCTAGTTGGCCTATATAATAAGTAAAATACAAAGAGGAAAAATTTTCTTGAGTTTGCAACATTGTGGTTGCTGGCAGCCCCGGGGCAGCTGCGCATCAGTCTTCCAGAGGTGTCCAGGCAACTGCGGATCAGGGTCTTGTGTGGCCATGAGTGCAATGGGAAGAAAAACCAAGGAGACTGTGTCAGAGGCGGCAGCTCATTTATTTGTTAGGGGAATGGGTAGTGGTGGGAAAATGCACAGGATATGGGTCACAGGGAGAAATGGTTATGTGAAGGCTGCTGGCTACCTCATTAACATACAGGGTTAGGGTGGGGGGGGTCCACGGGTCACATGGCCATTGGAAAACCAAAATTTAAGTCTTATCAGGATGACCAGGTGCCCCAGGTGAGGGGAGAGGGTAGCCTCACTCCTGCTGGTCTTAAAGCAAAAATATTGGGGTCTAGGACTGCTGCAACTTCCAGTAGACCAGGGCCCTCCACTGTGACTGACAACTCCCCCTTTGTTCTTATAATAGGGCAGTGTCATCATATTGAGTGAGATCTTTATAGTCTATCACAGATCGAGATAGAACTACATGGTGCACAAGGGCCTGATTGATAACAAAGACCCATCCTTCTCATGCTCTTGTTCCTGGCAGCAATACAGACACAAACCAAAATTAATAAGATGCTTTCTGATATTGCCGTTGTCTATTATTTGCCAGACAGGCCAATTCTACTCATAATATTTATTCTTCCCTGACTGTCATGGGAACACTTTATCAATCTTAGGGGATCTTAGAATGGCTCCATACTTCCTTTGGTGGTGCCCCAAGAATAATGATAGAAATTGATGCCCTTGCAGCCATGATTAAATCCAGGAGGGACCAGACCCTCCAAACTTACATTCTTCTGCCACCTCTTCTGCAATGGACCCTGAGCCTTGGAAGGTATGATAGAGATATTGCAATGCTGAGCACTCCTCTGTCACTTCTGAGGCATCCAAAGGTCACTGCATTCTGAAGAGAGAAGGTTCCCTACCAAAAGTGAGAATAGCATTAATATATGGGTGTTAAAATTAAGAGAAGTGCTTACTAGGAAGTTTGATGAGCATAGCATATATATTTAGCCAGACAGCAACAGATGTTCCAGCTCTAGGGCTCATTGCTACTCCTGTTGTAGGTTCTCAGTATCAGGGATGCATGCCCTCCCCTGGGGCAGGCGTTTAGTCCAATTAGAGGGAAGTTGGTTTCCTCCATGACAGATGTGCCACCAATGCACACATTGGCTTATTTGGCCTGGCTGGCCAAATATAGGACTTGAAGTGTCCACTGTTGTGTATCTTCACTGGCGATTTTTCTCTCTCCCATTGAACTGCATACAGAATGGCTTGTTCCAGCTTTCTGTCTGCTGGTCTACATGGAGGAGGTTATCAGCTCAGTTCCAGCAGGATTTCTTAGTGACCTTGCAGCCCAAGAATGCAGCAATAGGGTCTTACCATCTATTCCTGGTGGGAAACCAAGGGCCTCAGCAATGGCCTATAATTGTTTGGAGGCATCAAGGACCTCCCTGGCCAACAACTCACTGGAAGGTTTCCCATCCCTGACACTGAAAATTTACTAGTAACAATCTACAGCTCATGAGTGTTCCATTGTCCAAAAAAAAGTAGGTTTCCATATGATTTATTTATATCCTCTTAGTTACTGATTTGTCTAGTGATTAACATCTGGATTGATTCCAGCTCTTGGCTATTACGAATTAAGCAGCTATAAACTTGGTTGTGCAAATCTCTCTGAGCTGATGCATGGAGCTTTTAGGGTACATGCCTAGTAAGGGAATAAGTGGGTACTGGTCACAGGTTGGCTAGGTGAAGGCTGCTAGCGGATACCATACGGGTTTAGGGTGGGGGTACAGGTCACATGGCCATGGGGAAAACAAAACCTAAGTCTTTTCAGGACGTCCAGGCACCCCAGGCAGGGGGAAGGAGCAGCCTCACTCCTGTTGGTCTAATGGGGAGATTATTGGGGTCTAGGCCTGCTGCAACCTCCTGTGGCCTTGGGCCTTTAGCCATGCCTGAAAGTTTAGTCCTGCTTAAACCCCCAGTGGCCTGAAGCCCTCAACTGTGCCTTACACAACATCAGTTGTAGGTTCAATGGTCTGGATATATGGCCCCAGATACTCACATGTTGAGGGCTTTGTAATGAGACAGGAGGTAGAACTCTTATCAGATAGAGCCAGGAAGAGTTGGTTATATCATTGATATAGTTTCTATAAATAAGAATAGATTTTTTTTTTTTTACATACAAGATCAAGTCTGGACCTGGAGAGATGTCTTAGCAGTTAAGGTACTTGCCTGTGAAGCCTAAGATAACTCTCCAGATCCCATGTAAGCCAGATGCATAAGGTGACTCAAGTGTGGAAGGTCACACACATGTTTGGAGTTCAATTACAGAGGCTGGAGGCCCTCGCATGCCAGTTCTCTCTCTCTCTCTCTCTCTCTCTCTCTCTCTCTCTCTCTCATGCTTGTTCACACTTGATTTCACTGTCACTCTCACTATGGCTATCTAACATAAAAATAAAAGGCATGTCTGTTGGGCTTGCCTCAAAAAAAAAAAAAAAAGCAAAACTGACCTTGGGCTTCCTTCTGACCTCCTCCTATCCTGCCAAGTGATTTTTCCATATGACATTCATGCCCATAATGGTGATGTCACAATGAGGTTCTCATCACAGCAACCCCATACCTACACTTTTCTCTTTAACTTTCAATACTGTGAGCTGTAGGAAACTCTTTATAAAGTACTATGCTTGGGGATTCTGCCATGCCATAGTAACAGAAAAGAAAAATTGTAGTTCTATATTAAGTTGAAGCAAACAAAGTACTTAGGACAAGGTCTGTGTGTGATAATATCATGGTTGTGTTTGTAATATACATTTGTTCAGAAAGACATATATCTCCACTAGTCAATAGTGACTGTATCTAGAAGCATGGGTGTATGTTTGTGTGTGTAAGAGGTGCCAGAGGGTGGGCACTGCACTGATAAGCTTTATTTTTTGAAATCATCTATCCATGTTTCTATTACTTTTGCTTATAAACTCTCAGACAAGTCACCATCTCTCCCATAAAAATTTAAAACAGATTTTATAGAAAGAAAAACTAAACTTTATTTTTTAAAAAGAGGGACAGAGATATAGAGCTCTCTATAGGTCAGCTACTGTGAGCCCATGTTGTAAAGTATAATAAAACCAGTGAATTTAAACTGTAAATGTGATCCTTTCAGACTACAGAGCTATTTTGGGCTTAAATGGTGTATGTTTTTAAAATGTAGTTGCAGAATAAAATGATATTAATATACCAGCTGTCATTTTAGTTATTTTGGATAATTCTACCATTCATATTCAAGTTCTTGCACAATAATGACTGTATTAATTTCTTGTTAAAGACAAAATTATCTGGAAAAAAGTCTATTTAAGAAAAGAAGGGATTATTTAAGCTTACAGTTCTAGGTTACAGTACATCATGGCAGGCAGGCATGGTGGCAGAAGCCTGAGGCAGCTGGTCATGTTCAGCTCAGTGATGAAGCAGAAAAATGACAAATGTTGGTGTTCAACAGGTCTCTTCTTTCGATACAGTCAAGGCATTGGCCCATGGAATGACACTGCCCACAGTTATGGTAAGTCTTGATTTCTGATTAACTCTCACCCCACCATTCTTTTACTCAATCTTTTCCCCTGACCTCTCTTAGGTTATTCCAGTCCTAGCAATCTCTTCTACTTACCTACATACAATACCACCCCCTTAAGTCAACTCCTCTCCTCCCTCTGCTATAACTCTTTTCTTGCTTACTAGCTTCTGCTACAATGTGTGTGTGTGTGTGTGTATATATATATATATATATATATATATATATATATATATATATATATATATATATATATATATATATATATCAATTCTCATACCAGTGTAAACATTTGTGTTCAGGATCCTCATATGAAAAAAAACAAAAAAACAAAAAACGTGATATTTGGATTTCTGGGCCTGGGTTACCTCACTTAGGATAACCTTTACATATCTATCAATTTCTCTGCAACTTTCATTTTTCTTTATTGCTTAATAGAACACCATTGTATAAATATGCCACATCTTCATTATACATTCATCATTTGAAGGAAATCTAGGCTGGTTGCATTTCTTACCTATTGTGAATACACAATAAAAATAGCAATAAATATGGTTGTGCAAGTATCCCTAAGGTAGTGAGAAAAGTCCTTAGGATATATTCTTATGAGGGCAATAGCTGGGTCATATGGTAAATCTATTTTTAATTATCTCAGGAACATCCACACTGATTTCCACAATGGCTGTATCAGACTACATTCCCACCAAAGTGAAGAAGGATTCCTTTTCCCATATCCTTGCCAAAAATTTTGTCATTTGTTTTCTTGATGATGGAATCTCAAAGTAATTTCAATTTGCATTTCTCTGATGGATAAGGAAAATTTTTAGATGTTTATATGTCATTTGTATATCTTCTTTTGGGAACTCTGTATTTAGTTCCATATTTCATTTTTTTTTTCAAATTTTTATTAACAACTTCTATGATGACAAAAAATATCTCATAGTAATACCCTCCCTCCCCCCACTTTGCCCTTTGAAACTCCATTATCCATCATATCTCCTCCCCTTCTCATTCAGTCTCTCTTTTATTTTGATGTCATGATCTTTTCCTCCTCTTATGAAGGTCTTGTGTAGGTAGTGTCAGGCACTGTGAGGTCATGCATATCCAGGCAATTTTGGATCATTTCTGAGTTTGTTATAGGACCTGGTTGTCATAATACCTACTCTTGCATAAATACTCTGTGCTGTTTTTCATTGAATGTGTACATTGTTTAGTAAAATTTTAGAATCTATCTACATTGTGTTCCACTCAGCCTACTTGGATCCTCTCATACCAGGTAAACCCAACACCTAGGTTCACATTTGTAGATACTCTGAGAGATTTAAGAGCCATACCTAGCACCTTAAGTTCCTACCCTGAAGATATATAACATCAGATTGATTGATACATCTGATAATACCCAGAAAACTAGAAAATCCAAGCATTAAGTTAATCTGAGGTGAAAAATATAGACATTATAACACAAGAAACACCCCAAATCAAGACAATATCAATCTAATGCATCAGAAATGGCCTTCAGTGAGAACGAGGTAGAGGAAATGCCTGAGACAGATTTCAACAGAATGATTATAGATATGTTCAAAAAAAGAAAAGAAGAAATCAAAGGAATGAAAGTGGAACTCAAAGGAATCAAAGAAGAAACAGGTCACCAATTTAATGAAATACAGAGGCATAGGACATAAATAAGGAAATAGAAATAATAAAGAAAAAATAGTGAGAATTACTAGCAATGAAGTACACTGTTAATGAAATAAAAAAAAAAAAAAAACTCTGTAGAAAATCTCACCAGCAGAATGGATGAAGGAGAGCACAGAATATCTAAGGTAGAAGACCAGGTAGCAGATCTAATACAGTACAACAAAGAGAAAGACAAACTAATAGAAAAGTATGAATGGGAACTTCAAGATACTCAGGAGACTATGAAGAGGTCAAACATAAGAATTCAGGGTATAGTAGAAGGAGAAGAATTTCACTCCAAAGGCATAGTAGGCATCTTCAACAACATCATAGAAGAAAACTTTCCCCAAATTGGGAAAGAGGTGCCAATGCAGATACAGGAATCCTTTAGAACATCAACCAGACAAAACCTGGAAAGAATCTTTCCTCGCCATATTATAATCAAACTACCAAATGCACAAACTAAAGGAAAAATATTGAAAGCAGTTTGAGAGAAAAATCAAGTTACCTACAAAGGCAAACCCATCAGGATGAAAGCAATTACTCAACACAAACTTCAAAAGCCAGAAGGGCTTGGAGTAATGCATTCCAAGTTCTGAAAGATAAGAACTGTCAACCAAGGTTACTATTACTTTATCCTGCAAAGCTATCCATTCAAATAGAGGGAGAAATGAGGACATTCCATGACAAAAGCAGGCTAAAAGAGAATTTGAAGACAAACCCAGCTCTAAAAAATTCTTGAAAGAATCCTCCATGCTGAAGAGAAAGAAAAGCACACATATAAGGATCCTGGAAAAAACAAACAAAACTCATATACTAGTTACAACAAGACAGCAAAGGTAAAACTGGAAGAACTACAAAAAAAAAAATGGCAAAAATAAATACACACCTTTCAAACATATTTCTTAATATCAATGGCCTCAATGCCCAAACTAAAAGACATAGGTTTGAAGACTGGGTTAAAAAACAGGATCCTTCAATTTGTTGCCTCCAAGAAACCCACCTTTCTACAAAGGATGGACACTATCTTAGGGTGAAAGGTTAGAAAACAGTGTTTCATGCAAATTGGCCTAGAAAAAAAACAGGGGTTGTTATCCTAATATCTGGCAAGGAAGACTTCAGTCCAACATTAGTTAAGAAAGATAAGGAAGGTCACTTTATATTGATTAAAGTCACACTCCAACAGGAGGACATCACAATCCTAAACATATATGCACCTAATATATGGGCTCCCAAATTCATCAAACAAACACTATTAGAACTAAGGTCACAGATAATGCCAAACAAAGGTAGTGGGTGACTTCAACACCCCACTCTCATCAATTGACAGGTCATATCTGGGGGAAAAAAATCCCAGAGAGGTATCTGGACTAAATGAAGTCATAGAAGGAATGGACCTAACAGATATATACAGGACATTTCATCCAAATGCTGCAGAATATACATCCCTTTCATCCGCACATGGAACATTTTCTAAAATAGACCAAATATTAGGAAACAAAGCAAATCTTAATAAATACAGGGAATTTGAAAGAATTCCTTGCATTCTATCTGACCACAGTGGATTCAAACTAGAAATCAATAGCAAGAAAAGCTATATAGTATACATAAAATTATGGAAACTAAACAATACACTACTAAATGATGAATGGGTCAATGAAGAAATCAAGAAGGAAATCAAAAAATTCATAAAGGCAAATGATAATGAGAACACAACATATCAAAATCTCTGGGACACAATGAAGGCAGTCCTAAGAGGCAAATTTATAGCCTTAAGTGCCTATATTAAGAAATTAGAGGGCTGGAGAGATGGCTTAGTGGTTAAGCGCTTGCCTGTGAAGCCTAAGGATCCCGGTTCGAGGCTCAGTTCCCCAGGTCCCACGTTAGCCAGATGCACAAGGGGGCGTACACATCTGGAGTTCGTTTGCAGAGGCTGGAAGCCATGGCTCACCCATTCTCTCTCTCTCCCTCTATCTGTCTTTCTCTCTGTGTCTGTCACTCTTAAATAAATAAATAAATAAATAAAAATTAAAAATAAAAAGAAATTAGAAAGGTAGTTAGTAAACGACCTAATGCTTCTCCTTAAAGCCTTGGAAAAAAAAGAATAAGGCAAACCAAAATTCAGTAGACAGGAAGAAATAATAAAGATTAGGGTAGAAATTAATAAAATAGAAACCAAAAAAAAAAGATATATATATCCAAAGAATCAATGAAACAAAGAGTTGGTTCTTTGAAAGGATAACCGAGATAGATAAACCCTTAGCAAATCTGACCAAAAGAAAGAGAGAAGAGACACAGATTAATAAAAGTAGAGATAAAAAAGGCAACATCACAACAGATACCATCGAAATTCAAAAAATCACAGGGACATACTATAAAAACATATACTTCACTAAGTATGAAAATCTGAAAGAAATGGATGCTTTCTTTGATTTATATGACCTACCTAAATTAAATCAAGATGAGATTAATCACTTAAATAGACTTATAACAAGTATGGAGTTCCAAGCAATTAACAAAAATCTCCCATCTAAAAAAAGTCCAGGCCCAAATGGATTCACTGCTGAATTTTACCAGGAAGAACTAACACCATTTCTTTTTAAGCTTTTCCATAAAATAGAAAAAAAAAAAAAAAAAAAAGAAAGAAAGAAATCCTACCAAACTCCTTCTATGAAGCCATCATCACCCTGATACCAAAACCAGGCAAAGATAGAACAAAATTACAGACCAATATCCCTCATGAACATACATTCAAAAATTCTCAATAAAATATTGGCAAACAGAGTACAAGAATATATCAGAAAGATCATTTACCCTGACCAAGTAGGCTTTATCCCAGAGATACAGAGATGGTTCAGCATAAGCAAATCAATAATTGTAATACATTATATAAATGGACTGAAGGATAAAAATCGCATGATCATCTCATTAGTTGCAGAAAAGGCATTTGACAAAATCCAACATTCCTTCACAATAAAAGTCCTACAGAGACTGGGAATAGAAGGAATATATCTCAATATAATAAAGGCTACTTATGACATGCCTACAGCCAACATATTACTAAATGGGGAAAACTGGAAGCTTTTCCACTAAAATCAGGAACAAGACAAGGGTGTCCATTGTCCCCACTTTTATTTAATATAATGATGGAAGTCTTATCCATAGCAATAAGGCAAGAAACACACATAAAAGGGATACAAATTGGAAAGGAAGAGATCCAGTTACCATTATTTTTAGAAGACATGATTTTATATACATAGTTCATTTTAATTGTGTTGTTTGATTTCTTATTATTTGATTATTTGAGTTCTTTGCATATCCTACATATTAATCCTATGTCAGATGTATGGCTGGCAAAGATTTTCTGCTATTCTGTAAGTTGCCTCTTTGCTCTATTCACAGTGTCCTTTGTTTACAAAAGCTTTGTAATTTCATGAGGTCCCAGTGGTCAATTAGTGGTTGTATTTCATGAGCAACTTTGGTTATATTCAGAAAGTTTTTGCATATGCCAATATACTGAAGGGTTTACCATACTTGTTCCTCAAGCTGTTTCAGAGTTTCAGGTCTGATATTAAGGTCCTTGATCCATTTGGACTTGATTCTTGTGCATAGAGACAAGGATTCATTTTCATCTATCTACATATAGATATCCAGTTTTCCTATTGTCATTTATTAAAGAGGCTGTCTTTTCTCCAGGGAATATTTTTGGCACTTTTGCCTAAAACAAAATGGTTTTAGCTGCCTGAATTTACATCTGGGTCTTCTGTTCCCTTCCACTGACCAATATGCCTGTCTTTGTGACAGTACCAGGCTGTTTTTGATGATGGCTCTGTAGATAGCTTAATGTCAGGTATGGTGATACCACCAAACTTATTTTTGTTGCTCAAAATTGTCTTGGCTATTCGAAATCTTTTGTGTTTCCAAATAACTTTGGGGATTATTATTTATAGTTTCATGAAGAATACCATTGGGATTTTTGTGGGGATTTATTGAAATGTGTAGATTGTTTTGGGTACAACTGTCATTTTCAAAATATTTTTTTTCTCAATCCAAGAACATGGAATGTCTTTCAATTTTCTATTGTCTTCTTCAATCTCTTACATGATTGTTTTAATTTTTTCCATTGTAAAGGTCCTTCATTCCCTTTTTTAGGTTTATTACATATTATTTTATTTTATTTTTGAGGAAATTGTGTATGGGAACAATTACCTGATTTCATCCTGAATGTGTTTGTTGTTAGTATATAGGAAAAATACTGATTTTTTGTATTTATTTTGTATCCTGCTTCATTGCTAAAAGTATTTATCTTCTCTAACAGTTTGCTGTAAAGTCTTTAGGGTTCTTTATGTATAGAATCAAATCATCAACAAGTAATGATAATTTTATCTTTTCCTTTCTAATTTGTATACCTTTTATGACTGTCTCTTGTGTTATTGCTGTAGCCAAGACTTCTACTTCTATATTAAATAAAAAGGGGCCAATGAACACTCTTCCTTTTTTCTAAAGTTTGTTGAAAAGCTTCCTTTTTTTTTTCTCTACTTACCATTATGTTGGCTGTAGGTTTGTCATAAAAAGCCTTTATTACATGGAGATATATTCCTTCTATTCTCAGTTTCTATATGACCTTTCCATGAAGGGATGTTGGATTTTGTCAAATGCCTTTTCTGAATCTATTGAGATGATTATGTGATTTTAATCTTTCACCCCATTTTTATATTGTATTACATTTATTGATTTGTGCATTTTGAACCCTACCTGCATCTCTGAGATATAGCCTACTTGGTTGGGATGAATGAATTTTTTGTCGTGTTCCCATGACCTGCTTCCCAATATCTTGTTGAGAATTTTTTCATCTATGTTCATGAGGTTGATTGATTTGTAATTTTCTTTCCTTTCTTTCTTTTTTTAACTAATTTATTTATTTATTTATTTATTTACTTTCATTCTGTCTTCATCTGGTTATGGTATTAGGGTGATGCTGGATTTTAAGAAGGTGTTTGGTAGTATTCCTTCCTTTTTCATTTTATGGAAAGGTTTTAGAAGCATTGGTATTTATGAAGGTCTGGTAAAATTCATGAGTAAATCCACCTTAGCCTAAACATTTTTTTTTTGGAGATTTTTTATAATTTCCTGGATCTCCTTACTTGTTATAGGTCTATTTGATTTAATTTTGTTAAGCCATATAACAAAATTATATATGTATATAAAATTGTATATATTTAAGAAATCATCAATTTCTTTCAGATTTTCGAACTTAGTGGGGTAGATGTTCTTAAAGTATGTCCTTATGATTTTCCAAATTACTTTGTTATCTGTTGTATTCATGCTTTTTTCATTTCTAATTTTATTAATTTGTGTCCCTTCTCTCTTTCTTCTGGTCATATTTGCTAGGGCTTATAAATTCTGTTTATCCTTTAAAAGAACTAACTCTGATTGTTTATATTGTTTTCTTGGTTTCTATTTCATTAATTTCTTCCCTAATGTCTATCATTTCTTCCCATCTACTCATTTTTGGTTTGCTTTGTTCTTCTTTTAACAAGGCCTTAAGGTAAGGAATAAAGTTATTTACTTGTGACCTGGTTAATTTCTTAATATAGGCACTTAAAGCTATAATTTTCCTCTTAGTCCTACCTTCATTGTGTCCCAAAGGCTTTTCTATGTTGTATTCTCATTATCAATTGATTCTATGAACTTTTTGATTACCTTTTTGATTCTTTCAATGACATTTTCATAATTTAGTAGCATACTATTTAGTCTCCATGATTTTATGTAGGCTTGTAGTTTTCCTTTTTGCTGATTTCTAGATTAATCCCATTGTGATCCGATAGAGTACAAGTAATTATGTTAACTTTCCTGTATTCATTAAGATTCATTTGTATCCTAATATATGGTATAATTTAGAGAATTTTCCATGTGCTGCTGAGAAAAAAACACTGTGTATTCTGCAGCATTTGAATGGAATCTTCTGTAGCTATCTGTTAAGTCCATTTTTTCTATGAAATCATTTAACCCAGATGCCTCTCTGTGTACTTTTTGCCAGGATGACCTGTCATTTGATGAGAGTGGGGTATTGAAGACACCTGACAATTGTGCTTGGTGTTTTTGTGACCTTAAGTCTGGTCGTATTTTTCTGATGAAAGTGGGAGCACACCATGTTAGGTCCATGTACATTTTGGATCATAATGTTCTCCTGTTGGAGTAGTCCTTTAATCAGTATAAAATGACCTTTTTTATCTTTTCTCACTATGTTTGTTTGAAATCTATCTTATCAGATATTGGGGTAGCAACCCCTGCTTGTTTCCTAGGAACATTTGTTTGAAATATCATTTTCCATCCTTTCACCCTAAGATAGTGACTATCTTTTATTGAGAGATGAGCTTCCTAGAGTTAACAAACAGGATCCTGCCTTTTAATCCAGTCTGTAAGCCTGTGTCTTTTGGTTGGAGAATCGAGGCCATTGATATTGAGTTATTATTTAAAGGCATGTATTCTTTCTCAACGTTCTTATTTTCTAGTGCTTCCTACTTTCCTTTTGCTCTCTTGGATTAACTGTTTTTGAGCATTTTGTTTTGTTTCCTCATATGTGCATTTTTCTTTCTCTTTAGCATGGAAGATCTCTTCAAGCATTTTGTGTAGAGCTGACTTTGTTGTCATATATTCCTTTGGCCTACTTTTGTTGTGGAATGCCTTTATTTCTCCATTAGTTTGGATAGATAGCCTTGCTGGATAAAGTATTCTTGTTTGACAGTTGTTATTGTTCAGAACTTGGAATACATCATTCCAAGCCCTTCTGACTTTTAAAGTTTGTATTAAGTAATCAGATGTTAATTTGATGGGTTTACTTTTATAAGTGACTTGCTTTTTCTCTCTAACTGATATCAATGTATTTTCTTTGGTTTACGTGATTGGTAGTTTAATTATAATATGGCAAAGAAAGGTTTATGCAGGTTTTGTCTGTTTAGAGTTCTAAAAGCTCTCTGTATCTGCAATGGGATCTCTTTCCCAATTTGGAGATTTTTTTTTTCTAATATTTTGTTGAAAATGTGTACTATGCCTTTGAAGTGAAATTCTTCTTCTACTATACCCTGAATTGTTATGTTATTTTTGACTTTTTCATAGTGTCCCAAATATCTTGAAACTCCAATTTATACCTTTTTATTAGCTTGCTTTTGTCTTTGTTGGACTGTTTTATATTTTCCACCTGGTCTTGTAGCTTAGTTATTTTCTTATCTCCTTCATTTATTTTATTGGTGAGACTTTCTACAATTTATTTTTTTTCATTTGACTTACTGTGTTTTGCATTGGTAGAATTTCTGAGTGGTTTTTCTTCAATATTTCTATTTCCTTTCTCATGTCTTCTATTGACCTACTTATTTCATTAAATTGTTTTCCTATGTCTTCTTTGATTCCTTTAATTTTCTCTTTGATTTCTTTGAACATAATCACTCATTCGAAATTTTCATCAGACATTTAATATAAATCAGTCTCACTGAAGGTCATTTCTGGTGGATTTATAATTTTTGGTGGAATTATATTGTCTGGATATTTTGTGTTTCTTGTATTTTATGTAGAGATTTCTGCATTTTGGATTAATTTGATGCTTAGGTTTCTAATTATCTCCAGTATTCTTAGATGTATAATTTTTGTGTTATATCTCTGCAGGGTAGGACCTCAAATTGCTCTTAAATGACTCTCAGAGTAACAACAAAAGTGACCCTAGGTTTTGGTTTTGCCTGATATATGAATATTCTAGTGGGCTGTGTGG
Source organism: Jaculus jaculus (assembly GCF_020740685.1). Lineage (NCBI taxonomy): Eukaryota > Metazoa > Chordata > Mammalia > Rodentia > Dipodidae > Jaculus > Jaculus jaculus. The sequence continues at coordinate 45,746,937 of NC_059113.1, read as the reverse complement.
AGCAAAATACAGGCAAATTCTATAATTAAATTGAACAATATACACATTCAATCAAAACCTGGCAAGAGTGGGCATTAAAGCAAACTGATCCTCTAACAAAGTTATAGTCCCCAAGGATGTGTGATGTACACTACCCTTAATCTTGTCAACTGTGAGGCTGAGATTTCTGGTCTGTAAAGGGTTCCAAACTCAGCTTGTGGCCAAGTGAGAAACTGCTCTTAAAAATGACAAAAAAGAAGACAGAAGCACTATAAATTAGGAAGCAATAAAAAACAACATCAACTATAGAGCTTATTTAAGAATGGCAAATTTGTCTATCCATCAGATTTAATGCATAATGTATGCTGATATAGAAAATGTAATTAACACTCCCAGTGCAGGTCTATATACCAGGTTTTGTGGTGGGTACTGACCTGGTGTAAATAAGACTTGTTACATTTTTGGAATGGCTTTGGTCTGAGCTATGCTGTGTGCCACCTTGGGTCCCTCTTTGCTGTCCTGTGGGCTCAGGCAGGCTGACTGGATCTCTGCTGATAGCCTGTGGTAGTTGCTATGTAAGGGAATTCCCTTTCCCAGGTCTCTGGTGGATGCTGGCATTTGTACTGGCAAGGGGAGAATGTGGAAGGTGTCTGAAGTTGTACTGCTGATCCCCACACTCTTCTTCCTTATGAGCTGCTTAACTGTTCCCTGTGGTCTTCCCCTTCAGGTTTCTTAAGTTTGAGAGGAGGCTGGTATGAGTGAAAAAATCCCTTCACCTGGCTTTTCCTGATGCTCAGGCAGTGTCTGGCATTCATACAGACAGAAACCAATAATGGAGCTGCTTCTGGAGTAACTTGTGCCTGTTTCTGTGAGCTCTAGAAGCTCTGGGTCTCTCTTACTTCTCTGTTGTGGTTGATAACATCTTATACACTTTCCCTTTTCAGTAGAAGAGTTTATTGTGTTTTGTGTGTGTGTGTGTGTGTGTGTGTGTGTGTGTGTGTGTGTGTGTGAGCTTATTTCCTCTTTAAACTGCTTTGGTGTGGTTCCTATGCTTCCATCTTACCAGGAAGTCAGACACAAGATTTTAATATGAATACAGTGATTATTAGCACCACTCTTAAATTCACCATAACCCAGTTTAAATAATATGGTGTCCACATATCCCCATCCTGGACATCACCATGTACTCGTGTGTGGAAACTCTGTTTGGCTGAGAGGTCTCACCCTAAGGGAAAGGACAAGATACAGCATGAACTCAGGGTCATTTTTTAACATCACATTTTCTCTCAGAAAACCAAAGTTCCCCCATAAGGTGCACCCAGAAAAGACCTTGTGTAAATGGAGAGTCTACCCTTAGTTGGCATCATGATCTCTGAACAAGCTTGTATGCCCTGTACAAATGAATTTTACCCCCATCCCAACCACCAGAATCCCAGTGATTGCAAAGCCTTCAAGCAGAGTGCAGTGTCCCCAGTCTGTGGCTCCAGAGACCCCACACTAATCAGGGACTGAGAATAGGTAAAATGTTAATATTTAATCTGTGTCTTTAGTTGTTGATATTACTGTTGAGATAGGGTCTCTTGTAGCCCAGTCTGGCCTCTAATGCTTTTAATTTTTGGTGGAATTATATTGTCCTGAATTTTTGTGCTTCATGTATTATAATGTAGAGATCTTTGCATCTTGGGTTAATTTGATGCTTGGGTTTTGTAAATATCTGAAGTATTCTTAGATTTATAAATCTGTTGTTATATATTATCAAGGCAAGATTAAAGTGCCAGATGTAGCTCTTAAATGTCTCTGAGAGTAACAGCAAAAGTGACCATAGGTGTTGGGTTTTCCTAATATGCAAGTTTACTAGTAAGCTGTGTGGAGCAAAATGCTGGAAAATTCTAAAATTCAACTGAACAAAATACACATTCAATCAAAACCATCAGGGAGTATTTATGTAAGAGTAGGTATTAAAACAAACTGATCCTCTAACAAATTCAAAGTCCCTAGGGTTGTGTGTTGCTCCACATCCTTAATCCTATGAACTGGGAGGCTGAAATTTCTGACCTGTAAAGTGTTCTAGGTAAATCTGTGGCAGAGTGAGTCCTTGCCTCCACCAATGACAGAATAGGCAAATGCACTAGAAATAAGGACGCAACAAATGACAACCCCCAAATATAGCTTATTTAAGAATGGCAAACCATCCATCCTTTAGATTTAACACATGATTTTCCCTGACATGAAAGGTGCCATGAAGGCCTATATACCCGGATATTTTGGCAGGTACCTTATAGGATGGCTTTGGTCTCAGCTATGCTGTGTGCCCACTTGGGTCCCTCTTTGCTGTGCTGTAGGCTCTGGTAGTCTGCTTGGGTCAGTGGGCCACTGCTCTGATCATCTGTGCTGGGTGCTATGTAGCTGAGTTCCCTTCCCCAGGTCTCCTGTGGTTGCTCATGTTGGCAGTTGGGGGAGGGGAGCCTGTGGATGGTGCCTAAAATTGTACAGGAGCTGCGTGGCTGGAACTGCATCTGCTTTTCTTGAGCCACTCAGCTGGTCCCTGATGTCTTCTTCCCCTTTAGGTTGCTTGAGTTTTCCAGGAGGGGGGTATGGGTCAAACATCCCTCCTCCTAGTTTTGCCTACTTCTGCCTGTTTCTGTGGTTTTTAGAATCTCTGTATCTCTTTTACTTCTCTAGTGTGGTTTATAATTTCTTATCCACCTTCACTTTTTAGTAAAAGAGTGTATTTTGTTGTTTTTCTGCTAATTTATAAAACAACCTAGGTTGTTTTGCTGTGTTTCCTTCTCAGCCATCTTACCTGGAAGACCTAATGCATTCATTTTCAATGGAGTACAGATATCTATTAAAAGAAAACACTTTTTATTGACATTGAAGATTTCTTAATCCTCCTGCCTCCACTACTAAGTATTGGGATTATAGATGTTTGGGTCTTGAGTCAGAGTCAATTAGGAAGTAAGAATAGTCTCAAACATACCCCCTGCCACACACATACTCAGAGAGAAAGAGAGAGGATGATCACATAGCTCATACTAAGCTGTTGTAATTTTTTCCACTCAATTGTTAATTTTGGTTCACTCTCTCAGTCTGCATTTAAAGTATAAATGAAACTATAATAGATGTGTACATGTGGGAAAAAACTATACTAGATACATTTTGTACTGCCCTCAGGTATAGGCAGCCCAGTGGAATGTGAAACTTACTCCTACAGATAAGGAGAAGTATTTTAATATGTAGGGGAAAAATCATAACACTATAGAAAGTGTAATTTACCAAATTCCTGTGCACATCACTGTATTCTGTATTCATAGCAATGCTGCGTCAAAGAGGGAGACGAGGGACTATTAGCCTGTCTAGAAAATTTTGCAGCCCAGTGGAGGAGATAACACCTTAACTGGGCTCAGATATAATCTACTCTAAATTTTATTTTACCCAGAATAGTACTCCTCCTTTCTTCTGATCCATGTCTTTGCTCTTGATTGATCAGGCTCTAATTATGTTATGGTGAGTTGGAATAAAGCTAGTTTCACTCCTGCATCACATGTTTGAGACATGCACAAGTAGAGGTTAATGAGTATCTTGTCTGTGGGATGCTCCATTGAGCATTTTCCTGACACCTTATAAGGCTGTCAGAACCATACATAATTTCTATTATTTTGCATAATTTCCATATGTCATCTCTCATATGTGATCTGACAAGGTGGAGTATTTAAAATGTAAAATCTGATTCCAGGGTCTACTGCATGCTCATGCCAGACACCAAGAAATATTGGCAGTAATTCACAGAGACTCAATCTCCACCATGCTTCTCTGTGCCATAGATGAAAACAAATTTTGCTTTATTAACAGCAGCAAATATCTATCAACTGGATATTTTAAAAGGACAAGGTATTCTAGGCATGGTGGTTCACACTGTAATTCCAACATTTGCGATGGGGCCATTGAGACAGGAGGATAACCTTTTCAGATGTTGGAAATCAGCCTGAGTACATAGTGAGTGACCAGTGATACTATTTTCAAGTTTAGCTATGGAATATAATTAAGGGGATGGGGAGATTGCTTAGTGATTAAAGATGCAAAACCTGCCAGCCCAGGTTCAATTCCCTAGTACTCACATAAAGCCACATGCACAAAGTTGAACATGCATCTGGAGTTTGTTTCCAGTAGCAATAGTCCCTGGCATGCCCATGTGTCTATATGTTCTCTCTCTCTCTCTCTCTCTCTCTCTCTCTCTCTCTCTCTCTCTCTCTCTCGTAAATAAATAAATAAATGAAAATACCTTTTAAAATATTAATGGGAAGTTGGCTTGACAATTAAAGCATTTCCCTTGCAAATATGATGACCTAAGTATTTTGTTCCATGTACTCATGTAAAATGCCAAGTGTGGCATTCCACCAATGGGGTGGGACAGACCCCTGTGGATGACTGGTCACATAGTGGAGCCTAATTAGTGATGTTTAGGTCAATGAGAGACCATGTCTCTAAAAAGACATGGATAATATTCCTGAGGGTGACATCCAAGGTCTTCCTCTGGCATCCATATGTACACCTGTGCATGTGTCCTTTCCCACATATGAGCGTGCCTACATACACGCATGCATAGCAGACATAAATATACTCCCATATGAAAAAAAATTGTGATAATATCTGGTATCACTGAGTTCAGCCCTAATCCACTTGTACAATGATAATCTCATGATACTTCTAGAAGTAAGAGTAATCCTTACTAAAGTAAATTTCACATGACCAAACTGCTATTTCTCTTTTTATAATAATATCAAAATATTTTCCTAGATTTTTCTCAGCTTTCTGAGAGAACATTTCATTTTTATGCATTTACCACGAAAAAATATTTTTTTTATTAAATGTCCCCTTAACTTTGTCCTTTACAACATGACACTAATAAGCAAAATGCCTTTAAATGAAAGTACTTATAACTGGAAGTTTGTAACTTTATTTTAAATACCTTAGTGTAATTTAAATACCTTAACCTATTTTATGTGTGATTTTTATGATTTAATGAGACTTCCTGATTCTGTTCTCTATAGTGGGATCTCCTGGCTCAGTGGGTTTACAGACATTCAAGCAGAGATGCTTGTTGGGCCAGCAAGAGGAATGTGCTCCCTCTGCCCACAGGTCTTTTTGAAAACTGTTTTCATTTTATCTATCTATCTATCTATCTATCTATCTATCTATCTATCTATCTATAAAATATACATATTGTGTGTGTGTGTGTGTGTGTGTGTGTGTGTGTGTGTGTGTGTGTGGAGAGAGAGAGAGAGAGAGAGAGAGAGAGAGAGAGATGGAAGAAAGCAGAGGGACAAATAGATAGAGACAGAGAGAAAGTGGGTGTGTTGGGTCATCCTGCCACTGCAAAGAATTTCCATATGCCTGTACCACCATGTGCACCTTGCCTATGTGCTGGGAAATTGAATCTTGGTCTTTAGGTTTTCCAGGCAAGCACCTTAACTGTTAAGCCATCTCACCAATCCCTGCTCACAGATATTTAAACAAGAAGCATGTTTTGCTTTTGGTTCTATCCATTTTCCTTCATATTTCTCATTTATTTCTCTCCCCCTTATACATAAAAAATAATTTTAGGAGATTGAGGAGATCACTCAGTCAGACCAAATGACTGAACCTTCACTAGACCCTTATAGGAAACACCTGAACCACAAGACACTGGAGAGGGTAGGATCAAGACTAACCTAAATCTTCTACATCTTCCCTCCCTCCCTCTCCCCTTCTCCCCTCTATCTCTCTCCTCTCTAACTCTTGTATATTAGTTATGTTTTTCCTCAATTTCTTAGTGGGCATTGACCTGTAACCCCCACTTCCAGCTTGGGGCTACCATCCACAGTGAGCTTTTGATCAGAGAAACCTACAAGGTTTCCCAAAACAATGACAGACTTCTGTCAGAGTACTTGATGACCCACCAAAGGCCAGTGGTAAAACCCTATTGCTGAAGACTCCATACACAGCTGACAAGTAAAATGGAATGGCATGGCTGGAAGCCAGGAGAGAGTCAGTCCCCAGACAGTCAGCGTGTCTAGTGCCAGAAAGTGCTACATGGGCGACTGGGGAAAATGACCAATATCTGCCCAAGCAACTCATTGTCTAACCTAATTAGCAACAAATAACCTGAAGTGATGCCCAAACAAATGCAGTAGTGGCACACAGCCATGGTGGGGAACCAACTGCTCTTGATTTGGCTAACTGATCCCCTCAGTGGTACAATACCCATAGCTGGAGCTGGGAAACAAGTGAGAACCATACCCAAACATAAGCCCACTCTCCAATATCAAGCTACCATCAATCATGGGGTACAAGACGGCCTACACCTATCAAACTATCAAAAAAGTAAGTATTATCTCAATTTTCCGGGTGTTAACTTACTCTCCGTTAGAGAATATGCTTCTTTTTTTCAGATAGATGCAGATCCTAAGGAGAGAGCTGCCCCAACATACCTCAAAAGGGGCCCAACTGAAACTAAGGACAATTGGCGAAACAAGCAAGGGTGATGTTTTCCTGTGAACTGGATACCAGCACAAAGAGGAAGGAGACCAACACAGAGACAAATCAACTCCTACCAAATCAGAGAGTCAGAGCCTCAGAGGCCCCCAACACCTCAGCACTGAAGCAGACCAAAAATGAACCCAACATGGCTCAGGGAAATTTTGCAGAAATGGGGGTGGAAAGAATGTCAGAGTCACATGTTGGGTCATGATATGCAGAGACATTTATTGTACCAATAACTGTGGGCTAACTCCACAATGCACGACCCATTTACATCAACAAGGAGGGTCCAATGGGAGGGGGTAGATCATAGATGAGCCTAAACAATGGTACCAAACTGCCTGTATTTGCTGAAAAGAAAACTAATAAATTAATTTTTAAAAAAAAAAAGAAGAAAGAAAGAAAGAAACTGTCACAGTCACAACCAAGAGAATCCTTAGATCATAAAAACTGTGCAATGTGAAAAAAAAGAGAAATGATGGTTTATATTGATTGCCCATTTTACATAACTTAGATTCACCAAGGAAACAAGGCATGCCTAGACAGAATTATGTACATTAGGTTGGCCTCTGGGTAGCCTGTGTGGAATTATCTTGATTAGGTTAATTGAAGTGAGAAGACAAACCATAATTGTGAGTGGCATCTTCCATAGGTTGGGGTCTTGAACTGCATCATAAGGCCTTTAAAAGATGCTGGCTGACACATGCATCATTCTCTGCTTCCTCACTGTGAACTGAATGTAACTAGCTGGCTCAGACTCCTGGTGCCATGCCTTCCAAATCATGATGGACTGTAACCTGTAACTGTATGTCAAAATAAATCCTTACTTCTTTTAAAAAAATAAATAATAAATAATTTTAGGAGATTGAGGAGATCACTCAGTCAGTGAAGTGCTTTCAATGAAAGCATGAGAACCTGTGAGTAGATCTGCTGTTCACCCATTAAGCCTGGTGTGGCTCCACACACCTCTGGGGACATGAAGACAGGAGGAATTTTGGGCTTACTGGTTGTCTAAGCTAGACAATTCTGTGAGCTATAGGTTCAGTGAGAGATGTTTTCTCAAAACACAAGGTGAAGAATGATAGTGAAAGATACCTCATGTCAAGCTCTGGCCTCCACATATGTGTAAACCCATTTTCATACAAATACATATGCACCTCCTACACTTAACACATAAAAATAATTTTGCAGCATTATAAATTGAATTTAAAGGCTTAAAATTCAATCCCAAGCATTCCCCAATGGCATGAACAATTGCAAAACCAGTTTATATAATGATACATGTGTGTCTAAATCTACATCCTCTGCCTGTACCTCATCAGGGATTCCAGAGCATAGGAATAACATTTCATGGGTATGCTTTTACGCATATTACAGAAATAATAAGTGGGATTAGGCTATTATTTCCCAACCTGTAACAAAACATCTTATGGCTATTCATTTCTAATGTCTGTTCAGTAGTCAATGATAATCCTTCTCTTCACTCCAGTCTGCCCTTCACCTGACTCCTCCCTGCTTTCCCTAACTCCTTGTCTTCTACTCTTTGATATCATTTCAACTTTTCTGTTCCCTTCTTTAGTTCATCATCATTCTGGTTCATAATCATCTCTCCTCAGAACTATGGGCGCCATCCTGCTTCCAGCCATGACCTATCCTCTGAATATCCTCTTTACATCCTAATTATCCTTTCACACTGACATGCAAATCAGATCCTCCATTCTGCAGGCCTCTATGTCTCCCATGTCTCTTGATATCTTCAATTTTATGAATGTGAATGTATGTACAAGTTTGTTCATGTGTATACATGTGTGAGTGGTTGTTTAAACTGATCTTTGTGATTCAGATGTACCCCAACATTAATTTGGAGTTGTTCCCTGGAGCCTGGATATGGTATTGTCCATTGTGTGGAAAGTGGACTTAGCATGGAAGTTACTCCTGTGTGTCATTGCTAAATTTTAATACACTTAATAGTTTGGTATTGTATATATGTAAGTAGAAGAATAGATTAATTGGGGTGAAAAGGCCCAACATGAGGTCAGGGGAAGAGATTAAGTAAAGGAAAGGTAGAAGGAGGGCTAATCAAAATCTAAGAGGAGGGCTAGAGAAATGGCTTACCAGTTAAGCGCTTGCCTGTGAAGCCTAAGGACCCCGGTTCGAGGCTCGGTTCCCCAGGTCCCATGTTAGCCAGATGCACAAGGGGGCGCATGTGTCTGGAGTTCGTTTGCAGCGGCTGGAAGCCCTGGCGTGCCCATTCTCTCTCTCTCCCTCTATCTGTCTTTCTCCCTGTGTCTGTCACTCTCAGATAAATAAATAATGAACAAAAAATATTTAAAAAAATCTAAGAGGATGCAAATAAATCATATGGAATCCTCTGGTTTCAGACAATGGAACACACATGCAAATGAAGTAAAGACAAGGGAATATAACATTCTGTCTTCAAGCTGCCCCAGGTAATGTTCTTTTACAGCAGCCACAAAGCCTAAGACTCTCACTCCTGGAACAACCATTTCTCATTTCTTATGTTCTGGTCCCCAAGTTACCTTCACTCTGCTTACAGCACCCTCTCTCAATAGAGCCCTTCGCTTATTAGTCATCACTGTTTAAATTCCTGCTCTGACCATTCTGTGAGTTTTATGTGATGATGGTTCTTGCTTTGTATTTTTACATAGTTTCTTATCTTTCAGTGTGCTCCATAATTATTGATGTTGGTGAAACAAGGCATATTGAGTGGGAACTAAGGACAACCACATTCAGTATAAGGATTTAGTTGGAAGGGGGTCATCATGACTCATGTTTTCCATAGCTGTCATTGTCATATACTGAAATTTATATTGCTGACTTGTTTTTGACTCACTATTGGGTCCCTAGAGGGTCCTTCTTATGAAGGCTAAACCCTTAAGCTCTCCCTTAGATCACCCACTGTCCTTAACAGGGAGCCTTGTTATTGGAGTGAGCCTATGCAGGGGTATCGGTAAAGCTGGACTCTGACCTTTATAATTACTCCTCAGCTTTTCCTCGGATTAGAGAGGCTAAACACCTTGATGGGACCAGAGTTGACTGCTGCCTTCCCTAGGGGTTCAGGGTCTGTAATATATAGTTTTACACAACAATTTTCTTTGAAGGCTACTGTTTGCACATACTGACAGAACACTCTATGATGCTACATAATGATGTCTTTCTATCTCAACCATGAATCATCCAGGGAATTTATTTCTATTTTAGTCCCAAGAACCTTGCAGGGTTCCTAGTTATAAAGACTATGCAATTTGGAGCACAGTGCTATCTATGTTCTCAATAGAGTTCCATATCCTGCATCTTCAGCAAGCCTCTTGTGTTCTCAGTGCTTCTGTTGTACTCTAGCCACAGTCCCTTACCTCCACCTGTGTGTTTTACCAGGTCTCATGGAAGTTGTTTTTCCTGTCTAATTTATGTATGTATGTATTGTGTATGGTTTATGAACAGTAGCTGATTTTTGGCTTAATCAGCTGTGTGTTGCACGTGTATGTTTGTGTGTGAAAGTAGGAGTAATAACTTCAAAGCTGATTTCTAAATTTTATCTGAACAAAATCAAATTTTAGCCAGGCATGGTGGCACATTTCTTCAATCCCATCACTCAGTAGGCAGAGATAGGAGGATCTCTGTGAGTGCCAGCCTGGGATGACAGAGTGAGTGCCAGGTCAGCATGAGCTAAAGTGAGAGACCCTACCTTAAAAAATCCAAAGGAAAAACAAAAAAGCAAACAACTGTAAAAGAGTAAATGAATGTTAGTCTTCTTCCTGTTACCAAGCTGGAAAATGTATAGAAAAGCTGTAAAAAGCACAGAAGGACTGGAGAGATAACAGCAAGGTGCAGTATTTGTGTGACAGACATAAAGCCCTGTGATCCATCACCAGTACAACAAACAAGTTACAAATGCATAAAAAACATTGAAGTTTTGATATTAATGACAAATTTAAGCTGAGAATAATGAGGCAACCTTGTAATCCCAGCACTGTTGAAACAGGCCATAAGACTAGATGAGTTTGAAGTCATAAGATTGGATGAGTTTGAGGACACTCTGAACTACACAGTGAATTTGAGGCTAACCTTGGCTAACGATGAGATCATGTCTTGAAAATATCAAAAAGAACTGAAACAAAGTAGAAAGTAGGCTCACAGTAGACAAGGGTTGGTAAGATGAAAGAGACTAGGTCATAGTTTTGTGCACCTGTTTGGGGTCCACTACAGAGAAGGGAGGCCCCATAATGAATGTCTGAGGCTCCCATTGACTATTAGGTTTCAGGTACAGTGGGTGGGACTGCCTGACAAGGGATAAGAGACACCTGCAAATTTAGCTATGGGAATTTCAACTTGAGTGCCACTTGGAAATACCTGGAGATGTTATAAACTTCCTGACACATGTATGACACTGAATAAGTCAACAATTAATTTGGAATATCAGGAGAATGAAGACAGAGTACCAGTTGAGTTTAGCGCTCCACAGAGAAGTTCAGTTATCAGTGAGAGATGATAGCTTCAGTTCTAAGCCTCCCAAGAAAAAAGCATCATTCACCACATCTTAGCCTTAATACCCTACAAAAGTGACAAAACATGCCTGCCCCTACCCCTGCCCCAGGAGATATGCATGTGCTTTTGAGAAGAAATGAAAATAACATGCAATCCTCCTCCTAGGACCGCCTGATTGATTTTTTTTAATGAGTTATATGAAATGAACTTGGTGGGTTTTCATCTGTCAGATAAAGGGAAGCCAATCAATCCTGAAACTGCTCCCAGATAGTGAGATGAAACAGGCAAAACCAACCATAGATATTCTTATATGGAACGATGAAGAAGAAGGAGATCTCTTGGGAAATAAGCAATTTATTTCATTATCTATACTTTAAGATTCTTATCAAGACAATGAGTAATGTGTAGAAAGCACATCAGGAATTCCTGGAGTTAAAAATATAATTACATATTAGAGAGGTGGTATCCTGTCACACACTCAAAAAAATATTATACTGATATTTAGGGAAGTTAACCATAAATAATTAGCTTTTTCAGAATTTCTGTCATCTAGCAGGTAAAACCATGAGTGATGGCTCATATCTGTCATCCCAGTCCTTGGAAGACTAAGAACAGGAGGATTGCTGTCAATTAGCTATCAGCCTAGAATACACAGTATGTTCCAGGGCATCCTATGCTGTACTGCAATACCCTGTCTCAACACATATACACATAACCAAATAAATGAAGACTGGTAATTGACAAAACTTAGCAGAGTAGAGGGATTGCTGGTGAACAGACAAGGTGAGCAAATAGAAAATAAGAGTGGCCAATGCTGGGGGTTATGCTGTGGGTGACACAGTATGTTTCAACTTCTTGAAGTTGATATGGAAACTTTGGAAAACTTGAGACCTAGATGAATCTAAATTTGAATTGTATTTGAACCCTGAATCCATCCAAGCCAGGGAAGGTAGACAAACTTGGAGTCATTGTGTCTGTCTGAGAAGTAAGGACACGCTGGTCCCACATGTGGCTCTAGTATAGGCTGAGGGCCTAGACTTAATGAGCTGGGAACTCAAAGCCAGCCTGCCTTTGTTGTGACTTTCCCCAAATGACACTTCTGCATAGACAGAACAGAACTTTGGGCCTGATTTAATTTGTGTTGCTTTTTATCATTTTGTTACTATCTGCTAGTTATTATGACATGTTGAAATTAATATGGTATAACTTAAAGTCCCCAAATTATTGTGATACAAGGCAGCCTTCTATGAAAACAAATATATTCCTCAGTAGTAAGCCAAAATAACAGAATGTCTGAATAATGAAGTTGGAAAGTAGTATGTTACTCTCATGCATATCTGAAAAGTCCTACATACTAATAGTAAAATGAAAGATAAACTTAAAGTCCCATAGGGATTTACTCTAGAGCTATTTTTACTAAAATCAATAGCTGTTTGAACACTTCAGAACTCCTCAAGTTGTTTCAAAATCCTTCCTTCCCATTCTGATGGTATATATGTTTTCTATTCTCTGCCACAATTACTGATACTTGCAAAAGAATGAAGAAGTTCATATGAGGGTGCTATTCTTCCAACACATAATCAATAAATCCTGAAGATGGGGAAAAAAGGAAGTGCTCAAAAGGTCTTACACAAGGTCAAAGATGATGGCAAGATGGACCCAAGAACAGAGAGATGCCTTTAGGATCCATATACACGCCACAGCACAAACCTGCGTTTCCTCAAGTCCCTTACGCCAGCATATAAGTCAATGGACTATCTAAGTCTTCAATCATAAAAATGGTTGCTTAATTCCATTTCAGTAGTAAAGGGATTATACACTTCCAGGTAAACCTGGAACCCAAGGATAATAAAGTCATTACTAATCACAAATTACCCTGTATTTACTGGTTGAAAACTGATAAAATGTGTAAGAGTGCAATCATGTGTGTATTACACTATCTTCCTGAAGTCCATGAAATGCATTCACAACAAACTCAGTATGCACTTAAGCAAAGTTCTAAAACATGCCTGCAAAGTTAGAACAGTAATAAGATCACTTAAATCCATCAAAGGGATATAAGTGTAGTAGTTCACACTTTTAATTCCAGCACTCTGGAGTCTGAGGCAAGACTTCTGTGACTTTAAACCCACCCTTAAGCTTCAGAGTGAGTTTTAGGTCAGCCTGGGTTAGAGTGAGACCCTGCATCAAAAATCAAATCAAATTAAAAAAAAATAAAGTGTAAGTTAAGTCAGAGCATTATTAGGTATAAGTAGACAATAATATAGTAACTGAAAATATCTCATAGTAATATGTATGGTTTCTTCTGACATAATATCTGGAAGGTTGGTATAGCAGCTACCTTCTTATTTTTGGACAAATACCCTATTAAATTCTGTTGATGGGGGAAGGGTCTATTTGAAACTACAGTATGTAGGAGGAGCTTCATCATGATGGGGAGAGCATGTCAGGAAGCAGCAAGAGAATGAGCTAATTCTGGCAGGGAAGCTTGGGTTAGACCATCCTCACCCTCCTCCAAGTAGTATACCTCTTCCAACAAGGTTCCACCTCCCAAATTGCCACCAGCTTGGAATTATGTTTAATGCTTATCACAAATATATAGAGCTAGAGGTGGTCTTTCACACTGACACCACCACAGTCAGTAAGATACAGTGATACTGTGACATCATGAGACAGGAAAATATGCTTCCATTTTTAGTTGTGTGGTGGAAACTCAGTGAATCACAGAGTGATGTCTGGTTGGTAAAATAGTTTCTATCTCTGCTTGCTGATATTTCTCCCTATACTGTATGACAGACATTAAAACTAAGATGAAGATGTTTGTACTTTCATAAAGAAATGCTTTGAGGGCTGGGGAAATGGCTTAGTGTTTAAGCGCTTGCCTGTGAAGCCTAAGGACCTCGGATTGAGGCTTGATTCCCCAGGACCCACATTAGCCAGATGCACAAGTGGGCACATGCCTCTGGAGTTTGTTTGCAGTGTATGGAGGCCTTGGCATGCTCTTCTATCTAACTGCCTTTCTCTCTCTGTCTGTCATCCTTAAATAAATAGGTAAAAAAAAAATAATTAAAAATAATTTTAAAAAAAGAAATACTTTGAACTCAGGAAGCAGAGGTAGGAGGATTGCCATGAGTTCAAGGCCACCTTGAGACTACTATAGTGAATTCAATGTCAGCTGGATCAAGAGTGAGACCCTACCTCAGCAAAACAACAACAACAACAACAATAATAATAATAATAATAAAGAAATGCTTTGAATTAGGATGTCTGGTCATAAAATTTATGTTATTTCATCCTACAAATCCGGGTTCACTACAGTTCCTACTCATTGGAGATGGCTTCGGTCTGGCTACATTGCTGGGTATATAGAACAGAAGGCCCTTTGGAGCAGATCTCACATACCTGCTTACTGTGGGGCTTTAAGAGCTCCTTCCAAAGACCTACTCAGCATTCTAAAAACCACCTCTCCAAATGCTGAGGTTCTCCATCTTTTGAGCAAGAACTTATCATCTGTAGGCCGGAGAGAGAGGTCAATTGTTAAAGGTGCTTGCTTGCACCCAGGATGCATTTCCACAGTATCCACATAATGCCAGATGCACATTGGTGCATGTGAAGTGGCAGGATGTATTGGAGTGTCCATCCATTTTTTTTTCTCTCTTCTTTTTCTTTACCTTTCTCTCTCATTCTTATTGATCACATGCAAACACACTGAACCCTCAGCTTTGTATAAAAAGTCACAAATCAAAATAAGGAATATGGCTTCAGGCTGGCATGGTATCATGTCAAAGCAGCATCTAGCCTCAAATTTCAGGAATAATGTCAGGTATTGTTGAAAATACACTGTATGCTTGGCTAACAAATACGTATCTGGGCTTGTCTTAATGAATGCAAGATGATGGGACTTTCTAGTCTGCAAATAATATTCATCATTTTACTTATTTTTGTTTGTATGTCTTATTCTATCATAGAGACATACATCTTATTCTCACTGTTTCTTTCTGTTAAGCCTCCTGTACATTGAGTGTGCATCAGCATGTCCTTGTTGCAGGTGCATACACATACATGTGCAAGCTAATACACAAGTACCTGCTAATAACCTGGTCAATCATTTTGAGAGCTGTGGGAGTGGCATTCCCTTCTTTGAAAGCATCCACCATGTCTCAATATCTGTCCTCATATGCAGAGATTTTGTTTGGCTTGCACTCCAGACAGTACAATTTAAAGGTAATATGAAGGGTAAGAAAGAATACATTTTGACAAATAACTGAGCTGCGACATAATAATCTGATATCTGAACCCCTATCTGTCAGATACAATCCTAAGTAAAAGACAGAACGAAGCAAGGGATTGCTTCTTAAGGAAATTAAATTATCTTCAGGAGACACTTTTCAAAGTGTGACTGGAAAGGGCAAGGGTGTGTGCATAATCTTTAGATTCCAGGGGACACTAGAGTGACTCTGGGATAGATGACGGGTGCTAATGCACTTCATGTGGGTTTTGGCTGGCATCGTGCTGCTGTCAGGAAACAACTTCTGAGCCAAGGACCATGCTCAGAGCACCAAGAGCAGCTGCCGCAGGCTGTGACTGAAGCAACTTACGGTGATTCACTCCTTCCCCACACCATACAGGGATCTCCCAGGCTGGATATAATGTTTCTTCTTCTTTGTTGAGGGGATTTTTTTAGTGATAATTAAGACAGTAACCAGTGCAACATTTTTCAGCATCTGCCCATACAAATCGTTCCTGATGTGATGACTGTGGATAGCTGGAGGTTTTGTACATTCTCTCAGTAAGGCAAATGTCAAGATGCAGAGTGGCACAGTTCTGAATTTGTTGTTACAATAGAAGTGCAAAAAAATCAGCAAATTTGCAACTGAGCAATGGAGATCTGATGCACAGGGAATGTGCTGAAAGGGGAGAGCTACTAGGTCTCTGCTACTGTGTAGTTGGTTATAAGGTTTTTTTTTTCCCATAATGTAATGAAATAGTAAATTCCAATGTAATTCCTCTATGCCTTGGAATGGAAGGAATCAGGGGAGTAAGAGTCATCTCAAATGTCATTTGCGTTTTGTTTTTCCCATGCTATTTATGCAGAAGCCAGTCCATATTAACCTCTGTGAAACCTGCATTAAATCGATATTGCATTAGTGTTTTAGTGACATGAGTTCAACAGCCACGTATTTACATAGTTTCTCCATTCAGAAAGTTAGCAATCAGCCAATAAAATGTGCTATAGTTAATGATGAATTCTTGCTTACTCCCATTTCATATACGCAGATTATCCCTTTCCATTCAAGACTTAACATTTTTATTTTATCCAACATGAAAGTAATATGAGCCCACATACCACACATCGCATAGCGATGGGGCTCTCCTGTGACCTCACACGTTTCCATGGTAGCAAATTCATCTGGAAATAGCACAGCACTTTGATTTGTAATTGGTCAAAGGCAGACTCCTGAATTACACACATTAAAAGGCCAATTTCAAAAGAATTTCTTAGGTTGAGAATTTTGTGATGCAAAATTATGAGTCATGCAGTATTTGTATTTTTAATGATCATGTGTTTCTTCTCTGTTCGAAAAAACACTTTAATCAGTCAAATGCCTAGTGGTTTAAATAGTCACAAGTCCAACAGATTTCTTATATCAAGAATGAAGTAATAATGTTTGGGTAGCTCTGAACATCACCTGTCTAAGCTAACCTGTCTGTAGCTTGGGTTGCCAGTACAAAACACTGCAGATAAAGTAACTTGGGCAGATATTCATTTCTGCTGGTCTGGAGTCTGCACAATCCAAGATCCATTTATCAGCAGATGTGGTTCCTCTAGTGAGGGCTTTCTACCTGGTGAAAGAGGAGGGATTGAGTCTCTTCTTATAACAACATTCTTCCACTGATTCAGGCCCCCATCCTTATGCCCTAATTTAATCTTTATCACTTTCTTAGAAGATCCACCCATTTCCAGAGTCACACTAGAGACCAGAACTTTTGACACATGAATACTATGGTTCATGATAATAATTACTAACAGCATAGTCATCTATATAAACTTGCCCCAAAGTGGCAACTTTGTGGGCGGACTTAACAAAGGTTTAATTTGTAGAGTGTGAGCCCAGACTCAGATCCTTTGGGATCTCATTGCATGAGGGATCCTTTCATTGAACCAAAGCCACTTTCAACTTTAGCAAAGCACTAAAGGAATCAAGAAAGTTGATAAAAATAAATCATAAACACAAAAGATTTCTCTTTTTTATGTCTGGAGGAAGAAAAGGGTTGGATGTTTCCTTCTGTTTAAGTCTTTATCCAACCAATTGATGGTCTAGAAACTTTGAAAAACACAGAGATTTGTCATACATTCCTTCCTAATTTCTTCCTGTTTTCTCAGAAATCATGGGTCCTCATATAAGCTATGCCTGACCTCGTTTTGCTATTTTTTTTTCTTGTTAGACAAATAAATGAGAAAAGAGAGACTCCTCACACAGCACCACTAACTTCTGAAGCGGTCACCTATTTTAACTCAGAATTTATATTGATTTGTGAAATACTCAAACCTGTCTTTACAAACAGATAATACTAATGTTCAGTAATAATATATACCATGAAAAGCATAGTTTATGAAATGTTTTAAACTAAATACTATATAAGCAATGCATGCCTTTGGAAAAAATGTTATATTGTCCAAACTGATACATAGTATACCACAGGATGTAGGAGGTAGGCTACATCCTGTAGGAGTAGGAGGTAGGAGTCCATAGACGCAGAAGGGGACTCTATAAATGGATCACTTTCCCACTTCTCCATTCCTATTGTGCATGCGAATCTTACCCCATATGCTATAAGAGACAACCACTGCTCCATCTTTATAACTCCTCAGAGTGGACTCATAGGGCTTTAGAGATATTTAATTCCTCCATAGTAGATAACTCTTTCATTACAATAAAAGATGTAACTTCAGGGTAGTAGCATACTCCACTGCTTACTGCTTTAAGTTAAAGAAGCATGTGCCCCTCACCAATGCATCTGATGTTTTCAGGCTTTGTGTGTTCTGGATTTTCTGATTTTTACACATTTGTATCCTGGCTCACCCAGAAAGGTTCTTCTTCTGTACTCTTCAATTCCTGGAGAGAACCATAATCTTATTTGAATGCCTCTTTCATAGGCAAGCTAACAGATCAGCCTCATTTACAGGCTCCAACAACCATGCTTCAACTTGGCTCCTAGAGATCTGGTAATCAATTTATTCTATGACAGCCATTCAGGGGTCTTCCAGTATCCCCTACCTGATTAGAATAAAATTCATCATTTTAAACACAAGTGAAAATAGTGACAGTAGTGTATAGCTTTGTACAAAAAAAAAAAAAAAAAAAAACCTCTACAGTAGCAAGGAAATTATTATTACATAGTAAACAAATACTTACTTCAAACCAGAATAATAGCAGTTTACCAAACATATGAAATGAATATGAATGATTAGTGGCTAACAATAAAATTATACACATAGCATTTGTTAATGAGCTGTGGTAACCTCCTTTGACAAGTGCTTTTTCGGTTAGGGTGTGTTTCTTTATGTGCAGGCTCAATTGAACAGTGCACAGTTCACAGGGGTTAGTGTAAGCTACTGGGCAAAAAATTTCCAGTTGTAAAGTCTATACCATGCAAATCAGGATCATGCAAATCAAGAAAGCCCTGGCAAATGGATTAGGGGGTCACCCCGAGCTGGACGGTAGCTATGTGGTGTCAGGTTATAGCATACTTCAGCTAGTAGTGTGAGATTCCTGGTTTATGTTTATGATGGGGTCCAGCTCCATTTTCTGGTTTCTTATTAACAACTTTCCCTTCACACTGGTATCTTCACTCTTGGTGCAGATAGGATACATCTGCATGTAATTGGAATAAGTCACACTTGCAGAGGAGCAAGAGTAAGGCTGAGGGGATAAGATTCAAACAGGGACACTATTCCGGAGAACAGGATGTGATATGTATTTCTTATACTGTAATCATTGATGGAAGCTGGGCAAGGTACTTAGAGAGTGTCTTTAGAATATTGCATATAATGACTTGTGCATCTAAAATTGTATCAGTATACATTACAATTAAAAGTGCTTTTAGGACCAGGCTAGAAAGTATTATAAAATTGTAAAAGCTATCTCAATACAACTTCCAGGATGTAAAATTAGCTTAAAATGTATAAACATATGTAAAGGAGAGTGAAAGAGAGCAACATTTTATTTACAGTGTTATTTATAAGATTTTGCCATTTATATTTAATTCAGGTATAATGCTTTGGATAACTGAAAAACATGGAAAAGCTAAGAGGCAAATTTACTTACCAAGACAGGATGAGCCACAGGCTTTCTCTGAGGGGGAAGAAAAAACCTGAAAATAGACCAGTCTGGAAGTGAGGTCAATAGGTGTCTATAGAGCAGAGATGACATGGGCTTACATTTCTAAAAATTACCAATCAAATTAACAACCAATAGCAATAACCCCAAACAGAAACTGTGCTATGGTTTCTAAATGAAACCTAAGGCACAGAGCTGGTGAGCTAGCAGTGAATATAAACGCTCTTTCAGACACTGGTCAAATAAAACAAATGGCTACCACTGGTAGGGTTTCTGGTGAGAGAGAGAGACCTGTTGAGTAACAGCAGACACTAGGAACTTAGGGTATGGGAATGTCTCCTGGTCAGCAGGACCTATGCTTTCATGGTAGAGAGGAGGAAGCAAAGCCAGAAACACACAAACGGGTGATCAGGCACAATGTGTGGATAGTGTGACTAGCCCACAATCCACCAAAATTTTCCCCTCAGTTCAGGGATCAATTAAGTCTGAGTAGGCACCTTGATGGCTCATTGAGGGTCCTTGCTACCTCTGGTGATCATTGGTCACTGAAGTCCCAGGTGCAGGAGGAGTTTGGGGGGGAGTAGGGTGAGTGTGATGGCAATGATCCCCCCACAAGACAGTCTGATGGGTAGTGCTTTTTCTCATTTACTCACAAGGGGAGTGTGTCTATAAACACTTGGAGAAGGTTGAGAAGGCACATACAGACTAGAAGGTGATTGGATACATAGATTTATGGGTTGTTATCTGATTGGCTAGTGTTGGAAAGCAGAAGTTGTGAGGGAGAAGTTGCTAGGGAGATAACAGATGCAGGAGAAAACCTAAGTGAATTTAGCCACATATTGGATGGCTACAGCAGCAACAAAACTGTTTACTACCATATAAAGGTTCTTGGGCAGTCAGGGACTGTGGGGGGGGTATGCAGAACCTTATACTATGGAATGCTCAGGTGCTTTCACATGGGGGGGAGGGCCCACCAATTATTTTAACCTAGAAATTGTCAGGAAAGGACAAGTAAAACAGTATAAAGTCTTAGCACCTGTGTTTGAAAACATCTTTGATTAATTTAGATACCTGTGTGGGTGCCAATTACCCAGAGAACATTGGAAACTGAACTAAAGAGCTTGAAATTTTTTTTTTTTTTTCAGATGATGACCATTGTTTGAGCATGAGGTTGTACCCTAAGGTAGGGAATCTGTCTTAAGAGTTAATTTTGTTATAAGCACTGGACTTGAGATGCCAAAAATGAGACAGTTACTTTACATACAATAGAGCAGAATCTGTTTTTGAGCAAAACATCCAGCTAAATTCTAATATAACTCTTGATAAATCTGTTTTGAAAGAAAAATAACACCATTTGATAACCAATGATTTTAGCTTAATCTTAATAGCTGTCAGTTTTATGTACCATACAATTTTTTATTAAAATAAAAAATTTTATGTTTTACACATGACTTAAATTTGATAAAGCTTAAGTAAGCTATCCCAACATATTTTAGCCTGAAAATTAGTTTTTCGTTCCTTAAAAATTTGTAAGCAGGGCTGGTCAAATGGCTTAGTGGTTAAGGAATTTGCTTACAAAGCCTCAGGACCCCAGTTCAATTCCCAAGACTCATGTAGGACAGATTCACAGGGGATGTAAGACATATGCACATGTGTTTGGAGTTTGTTTGCAGTGGCTGAAGGTCCTGGTGTACCCATTCTCTCTTTCTCTTTATATGCCTCTCTGTCTCTCAAGTACATGAAAGATAAATAAAATCTTTTTAAAAGTTTGTAAACAGTTGAAAAATCTTTAACTTTAGGCATGGTTTCTAGGTTTAGCCTGAAAATTATTTCCTACATATGCACATCTATATATAAGTTATATATATAGATAACATTCCGATCTAAGTACCACTCAAAAAGCATTTTTAATGAGAATTTTATGTCCAACATTGAAAAATTCCTTCCCAGTTTCTTCAATCAACTCATCTCACCCTGTAATTAACCATCTTTCTTATGAGACTATTAAAAGAAACTACACTAAATTGATGAATTCTATTACTCACTGACAAGCAAGTAGTCTAGCTTAAAAAAAAAAAAACAATTTTATGTCATAAGTACCTTTAACACACTTGGAAATGATTTTATTAGGAGTAACTAAGGCAAATTTTGTTTCTTTCTTGAGGCAGGCTGGCCTAGAAGTCAGGTCAGTTGCCTCCTTTTAAGTAACAGGACATTACAATCTTTTTAAAATACCCGGGAAATTATAAGTCACTACCTCAGTTTGTTTTGTTGTTTTCAATAATCCTTTATGTAAGTTGAAGTTGACCTAGAACATAAACTCAGTAATTATATTTATGATATCGTGTAACAAATTCATCATTGATGTAGAATTTCAGTTCACCATAGGCTTTAGTTAAACATGGCTGTTTTCTTTTCTTTCTTTTTCTTTGCTTCTTTTGCTGCCGCTTCATGGTGCCAGCACTATAGGCTGCAGCTGGGTGGGGCTGGAGCTCACTTATACCTTCAGATCAGCCCCGCCATGCTCCAGGGTTCTCATCCCCGGTCTATAGTTATGGAAGGAATGGCTGAGAGGACTGTTGGCCTGCAGGCCTGAATCCTGTTTTCCCACGGGGAAAGAATGAAGGGGGACACTGGAGAAAGATGAGGACTCAGGGGACCTCTGAGTAGGTTGTGCCTGCACAGGCCGAGGTGCCACTGTGCCAAGGGAGCGAGGGGAAATTTCTTTCCTGAACTTTCAGTTTCCTAGCCAGATAAGCTATGTGGGTCCACATGACTGGGTAACATGGATTCCCAGAAATCATCCAGGGGCCAATCTGGAGGACTTCTTCTAAGTCTAAGGAGATAGTTTCCCTAGGAGAGTTGAATTCCCCTAAACTTCAGGATAGCCCTTAATCTATGAATTTCTGTAATATTATTAATGATAGAAAAAGAGTGGAAATGCAAAGATGATAATGAGAACTTAAAGGGGAAAAAAGAGAAAAATAGCTTCATTCTGGTGGAGGAAAGAGAAACCCACCTCTCTCTGATGGAGAGAGACTGTCTTCCTCTGATGGAGGAAGGAGAAACCAAAACCTCCTCAAAGGGGAGGATGTCCCTCAAGGGGGCACTCACCTATTTACCACGTGCCCAGAGAGCCCCATGCTGTGTATCAACTGAGGGTCCTCACTATAGCCAGGGGTCATTAGCCACTGACATCTCAGGCACAGGAGGAGATGTGGGGAGCAGAGTGAGTGTGAGGCCAGTGATCCACCTGGGAAACAGTCTGATGGATAGCACTTTGTCTTGTTTATTCAAAAGAGGAATGAGTTTATAAACACTTGGGAAAGGTTGAGAAGGCACATACAAACTATAAGGTGGACTGGATACATAGGTTTATGGGTTGCTATCTAATTGGCTAGTGTTGGAAGGCAGAAATTGTGAGAAAGAATTTGCAAGAAAGATAACAGAAGCAGCAAGAAGTTATGTGACTTCAGCCATATATTGGATGACTACAGAAGCAAGGAGACTGTTTACTATCATATAAGGGCTTCTTGGGTAGCTGATCACAAGGTCAGGAACTGTATGCTCAGGTGCTTTGGCATAGAGGGGAGGGCCCACCTGTCCCATTTCCTCTGGGCAAAGATGAGGCACACTACAACCTCCCACGAAGTCAGGGCCAGCTCCAGTGCCAGAGTGGGTTCCTGATGATAAGGCCATTTGCAACCCCCACAGCCCAAGGTCCCAGGCCCTGTCCAATAGCCACGACCAGCTTTCTCACAGTCCCAGCCCGTGTTTAGCAGTGACCGAAAGCTTGTCTTCTGTATACCAATGAAAAAGACTGTGGAACTTCCTTACTCAAAATCTGCCAACTCAAGTTATCATAAATTCGGTACAGTTTGATCAACAGAGATAGACAAGATAGCTAATTATTCAAGGCAAACAGGTCAGCTCATGAATTATTTACTGAAGGCCAGATGTTGGGCTTTTCCTTTGTGAGAAAATGGTCTCACACATCTCTACAGCATGTGGGAAAGCTGTGGATCTCCAGGTTGGCCACCTCTTGGAGCACACAGACGTTTCTATAACATGTGGGGACCCTGGTTCTCCAAGGTGGCCACTTCTTGGACTACACAAGCTTCTGTAGTTCACATAGGAAAGGTGTTGGAGTATATAAGCTTCTCTCCATCACGTAGGGCCACTTGTTCTTCTGGGTTATTAACTCTTGGAGCACACAGGCATAAGTTCCTTGGTTGTCCTAGTTCACTATAAGCATGAAAATCAGCTCAGTACTGTAGCTCAGTACTGTGGTTTCAAGAGGCTAGTTGCCTCCTGTTCTAGGGGAAGAGGGTACTCAATCAAAAGTATCCAGACATACAAAGAAATTGCATAAGAATAGCTCCAAAGAGGACGTACAGCAGCCAGACTATGAGTAGGCTTCAGATACACACCATAGCCCCAGCCTGGGAGGAGTGGCTAAGAGTCAGAATTATTACATTGCTACACTCTGTGGGTCTCCAGACTGCTATTGACCATGGCAGTGCCCATGCTAAACCTTGTATCTTTTTCCCAGACATTTTGCATGTATAGAAACTCATTTTTCTGGAATTTATTCATGGGATCCCATCTGCTTCCACAGACACAATACAGATCCCCCCGTGGTCAGAATAACTCTCCTGGAAGGATCATCCACTAGCTGCTGATGGTCGCAGTCGCCAACATCCCATTAATAACAGAATTTCTTTTGTCTTTGATAAAACTTAGGATGATGAACCCCAGACTCTCAGAATTGCACTTTCACAGTGAGTTAAGCCAGGTGGAACACCACTTCCTCATAAAAGTGATGGAAATTCAGTCACATTGACACTGAAAGCTAAACTTTACCAAGGTCCAGAATTATGACAAAGGAAGCTCTTGTCCTTGCAGGCAAAAGGGCTCAAATAAACCAGCTGTAAGGGTTCAAGAGAAAAGCAATAATTCTCTTTGGCTGTTCCTCAGCCTGTCCACAGCCTAACAGGGCTCTGTATTATTTGCTAAAGTTATTTTTTTTTCATTTTTCTAAACAAAATAAAGCATTGCCTAAGAAGAAGGAAGAGCTTCATTACTGCTTTTATTTCTAAACAAAGTATTTATCAGTATGGTTGAATATTTCAGGAACTATGGACTGTCTTCTTAAAGAGATGGCCATTCATATGCATAAACAACTGTATACAAGCCATTCCATCACCTGAAAACTAATCATAAATAGATTAAAATCCCTCTTTCTGTAATATTTAAAAGTTATACTTTTAATTACTTGTTTGGAGTGCCTAGAAGTTTTCTTTAATGATCAGAATTCTTAAGACCTTATGCTGTTGTGTTTACCAGTTTTTCTTTCAATTATCTGTGATTTTCACAAATCTATTATGACTTTTTGAAGTCTGATAACTTCAATGTTGGCTTTGAGAAGTAGCCTTGTGCAGGGACTACCACAGTGACATGAGCTGTGACTTTGGAAAAACTAGCTATCCAACAAGCCTCATTTCCTTATATAGAAATTGTTGTTCCTACAACTATAGTCTTTCAGTCTGCTATCTATTGATATAACCAAATACTGCAAGAAAGGTAGTTCATAAGTAGAAGTTTTATTTAGATCATGGTTATGGTGCCTGGGATGTTGACACCCAGAAGCTGCATCTATCAAGGGCCTCTTGTGTAATAACATAGCAGACATTATCATGTGACAAGTAGGCTTTTAAGAGTTGTCAGTGGCACATGGGAAAGAAGCCAAAAGAGGAGAGCTAACCTTTGTTATATGAATCTTCCCCTGGAAGAAAACTAACCCAGTCCAGTGAGATCTAACCCAATCTCTCAAGGAAGACATTAATCCTCTTAGAAGGAAGGATGGGTGTGCCTTGTAATTTATTCTTATAAAAGACAAAACTTCTACTATTGTCACGTTGAGAAATTAAGCCTCCACCTGACTTTTGGCAGGGATAAACCATGTCCTAGCCAGAACACAAGGATATTGACAAGCTGGATAAGGTCAAGATCACCTATGCAAAATTCAGGTATGGATGCAGATACAAACATTATCCATGCCCAAGGTAGTGCTGGAGGAAATAGAGTACTGTGCAATAACTCTCCTGGGAACTTGTTTCCTCCTCCAGTCTTAGTTTCTTCACCTATCAGATGAAGAGAATACACTCATTGGATTCATAGGACTCTTCTCTTTGGAGTTTTGCTCATCTAAAGTGGAAGCAATATGCAGCAATTTGCTGTCATTTAAACAGGCTGAAATCCAGTATATTGTGAGCTGGCACAATACAGGTCATGTTGTTTACACTAAATTTGGTCTCCTTGTCTACAATGGCAAGTCAGTGAGAACAAGTGTTCAGTTTCATTGTTAATATGCCCTAACGATATCAGTAATAATAACTAATGTTGGTTTAAACCATTGTCATTTAATTTTTTTCCCCTGGTACATATCATACTTTTAAAGTGATCTGTGAGACGGGAGGGAGAAACAGTACTGGCATGCCATGAAAAGCTAATGGAATTAAGGCAGCGAGGAGTGAATGACATTCCAGAATCTATGCAGCTTGTCTACAGGCACCACTGTCTTGGTTGCAGATTTGGTTATTCCAATTTCATTCCCTCCTCCCTTTCTCTTCTTGTCCCCTGGGCCACCAACCAGTTGGTGAAGACAACAAGAACAGGATATGGTTCCTGACACCACAGTCTGTGTCACATGCTCAGTGGAAGTGTATACAGTGACCTTTGCAATTGCTTTTCTTTGATGATGAAATATCTCTTCAGGCAGATGTCTCTGTTTTCTCAGTTTAATTTCCAGAAACTCAGAAGTGCTGTTGCAGTCACTTTCTCACTGCAACCCAACCAAAAGCAGCTGATGAGAGGAAAGTATTTATTTTGGCTTACAGAGTTGAGGGGAAACAGCATGTTGGCAGGGAAAGAATGACATGAGCAGAGGTTAAACATCACCTCCCGACCAACATCAGGCAGAGAATAGCAGCAGGAGAGTGTGCCAAACACTGGCAAGGGGAAGCTGACTATAACACCCATAACATCACCCCCAACAATACACTGCCTCAAGGAGGATGCAATTTCCAAACTACCACCAGTTGGGGATGTAGCATTCAGAACACATGAGTTTATGTGGGACACCTAATTCACACTGCCACAAGTACATTCTACTAGTACCTCTAAAAGTCTGTAAAAGTCATTGTCCTTACACTCAAATAGAGCAGTCAAGTACAATTTGAGCCCTATTCATTTGTGAGCCTGTGTATGTGTATTAGTCTATGTGCCTGAACATGTGTGAGTCTCTGTGTGTGCACACATATATTTTCCAGATTAAATATACCCTACAAAAATTATGCCCTCCTAGACTTAGTGGTGTATGTCTGTGGTAAGTCAGGATGGCCAAGAGTTTGAGGCCAATGTGGTCTCAAACAAAGCAAAACAGAGGAAGCAAAGAAGGCAGAAATAAAGGGAGAGAAGGAAGAAGGAATGAAGGAAGGAAAGAAGAAAGGAAGAAAGGGAGGAACGAAGATAGAAAGTCACAATTTGAAAATTACCTCATAATCCAAAGCACATTGATTGGAAAGGCAATGTTAAGCTCTGCAGAAGGGAGTAGCCAGAAAATGTTCAAGAAAGCAAACATATCAGCAGGCAGTCTGCTAGAGTTTTATTTCCTAACACAAAGTAAGGATTCTGGGTCTCACTCTGATGGATTGGTCATAATTTGGCTTCATACTCTTAGTGATTGGCTAAAATATAAAATCATACTTTATTAGGGTAATCTTAAAGGAAAGGAACTCTGAGAGGGTTCTTACCCAGTACTGAAATAACTCTTTACTCTCAAGTATTGTTTATCATGTTTGGTTTCAGAGATTGGTGACTTTTAGGGTACCAGGGTCTGTTCACTTCTTAGGTCCAAGGACTTCTGACTCAGTAGGACAGCCCAATAAGCAACACTTTGTTCTTAACCCATGTATGCTCACTGTGGTCAAATCACCCACCTAGCCTTTTCTCAAGTTTCATCATTTACCTTTTGAGAATCTCAGTTTCTGTAGGTGAGCACACCTGACCTGATTCTTGTTGCACATTCTTGCTTCTTCTATCAAGGCAAGGACCTTACTTCCTACCTGTGCCAGCGCACTAACTGCAGAATGCTCCACATCTCAGATACTCCGTGTCAGCTACAGGATATCTGTTGCTGTTGATGATGGCAGCAATCATCTAGCATTTTGGTATCGACTAAAGCACTATTCCACATGCAAAAGGAACATTCCAAGAATTGACAATTTTGTAGTACTTCAAAAGATGATAACTTGCTTTTAAAAAATACTTTCCAATAGGAAAGATTTTGCATAGGCAATTTCACTAAACAGTTTAACAACTCTTATTTCAATCAATAAGAAAGGAATGATAATCCTTCAAAGGAAAAACCAAAATACATTTAAATTTTTGAGGTAAAGCAGAGAAGAATAGAAAGAAAGCGAGTTAATCTTGTATTTCTATTCAAATTCAAATCTAGCATTTTTCATATACCATCTGCATTATTTCTCCCAATAGTCATATGCATTAGGGGCAGTTGACACCCATACTTAGATAAACATGCAAATAAATCTGTTAGAAAATGGAAGAATTAACACAATAATTTCAATTACTGAGAACCCATGTGCATCTATCTCTCTATATTGGAGATTGACACCAGCAGATTGATATATGGCCAGGTAGAAGTGGGCTTCGTGATGCCAAGAATTCAGCTCAACCATAGGAAACCTTGGT
This sequence comes from Jaculus jaculus, assembly GCF_020740685.1. Taxonomy (NCBI): domain Eukaryota; kingdom Metazoa; phylum Chordata; class Mammalia; order Rodentia; family Dipodidae; genus Jaculus; species Jaculus jaculus. The sequence goes on along the minus strand of NC_059113.1, from coordinate 45,718,819 downwards.
CCTTCTTCTTAGAATGTGCCTTTGCCAGTCTTGACCACCATAAATCCAGTTTGCTGTCCATAAGGTGCAGGCTCTGGCTTCCTCAGTAAAACTGTACTTTACAGGTAAAACAGTCACAGAGGGTGAAGTGGCTTTGCCCAGTGGGATAGAACGGCTTTGGGTAGATCCCTTTTGACACTGAAATATAATGGACAATGGAACTTCCTAGAAAATGTCACTAGTTCCTAGGAACCCTGTGGTCCCTAAAACAGAATCTGTGCTTATGGATGTGTTCATGACATTAGTGCTGGTGCTCTTGGTGAGGTTAGTGGGTCCTTCTGACTTTCAATCTCCACCTTGTGATGATGGTCATACAGGGCTTCCCTGCCCAGGTCATTCTTTCATTCTTTGCTGCTCTTTGCAGCAAGAGGGACACATTATTAATGTGCAATCCAAATGGCTTCGTCTAATCCCACATGAGCTTTTTGTTCATTTTTATTTATTTATTTGAGAGCTACAGACACAGAGAGAAAGACACATAGAGGGAGAGAGAGAGAATGGGCGCACCAGGGCTTCCAGCCACTGCAAACGAATTCCAGATGCATGCGCCCCCTTGTGCATCTGGCTAACGTGGGACCTGGGAAACCAAGCCTTGAACCGGGGTCCTTAGGCTTCACAGGCAAGCGCTTAACCGCTAAGCCATCTCTCCAGCTCCACATGAGCTTTTTAAGCCCACTCCTGTTTTATAGGTCTCAGCAAGAGCATAGTATGGGGCCACATGGCAAGCTGATGTTAAAAGTCATAGTGATGAAACCTGCAGCTTCCCACCTGGGTTTATGCCAGATTCACCTTGAAAGAATCTGGGAGACATTGACTGAATGTGTCTTCCTCTCCCCAAATCCAGTTTTCTATCCTAAAATACAAGTGAGAGCAGATGGAAATGGCTTTTCCCATCTGGACTGCACTGTCTATTCTCTTCCATTTAAGAGACTGACTACATAGAAAACAGAAATGAGAAATGCTAGTTTTCAAGATTTACTAGGTCCCAGGCATTATGTCTTTGTTGTTTGTTCTAACCAATAGGTCCATGAAAAATACATCATTAATCCACTTCTCACAGGAGGAAACACACACATTGGCTATGGTTTTTCTTATATCTATTTATTGTTTTCCTTTTGATGTGTATATGTGTGTGTGTATCTGTGGGATATGTGCATGTAAATTTCACACACACATGTGTGCACTTATGGAAGCCAGAGAACAACCTCTCTAGTAGTGCCATCTGCACCCTGAAAGAGGGTCTCGCATTGGCTTGAAGCAAACTTGGCAGGCTAGGCTATTTGATGAGCAAGGCCAGCATGTCCCCTGTTCTCAGCACTGGAGTCACGAGTACACATCGTCACCTTTGGCTTTGTATATGTAGGTGCTGAGGACCAAACTCAGGTCTTCATGCAAGGCAAGCACTTTCCCAACTGAGCTATCTGCCCAGCCCTTACATTTTGTTTACTTGTTACATTGATTTGATGTAATTTATTTATAATTTTGGTGTTTGTGTGTGAGCAGTATGTGTGCTATGTGCATGTGTGTGCATTGTGTGCATGCATGCAGAGGCAGACTGACAGTCCACTTAGCCCCAGAAATTTCCTGTCTCCACTTCTATTAGGACTGTGGCTCTAGGCTTGCATAGCCTTGCTTGATTTTTTTTTTTTTTTAACTGAGAATTGAACTCAGATCTTCATGCCTTACACAATGCTCTTACCTGATGTGTCTTCCTTCCAGCCTCTGTTTGATTGCTTTGTTGGGATTCTTGCCTAAAGAGGTGACATGTAAGATTCACAAATGGCTTTCTTGATTTTAGGGTCAGCTTGCTATATCAGTGGAGATGAAGTGCAGACTAGGGTACACTGGTGTGGTCTTGAAACCTGTTAGAAGTGTGAAATCTGGGGCCCCAGTCAGGTGTGTTGGATCATGTACTTTAGGGTATGATCAGCAATTTGCGTTAATGTATATCACTGTCCAGTCCAGTCATTATGATGCATGAGGACACCTGCAGACTGTGTTTTGCCCCCTCAACTACACTACTAATGATGAAAAGACAGGATTCAATGTGTTCTCATTTTCCACGTGGATCATTTGCTAGGTGACCCAACTCAACTACACTTGTGAAATTGGTCTCTTTCATCCTAAAGGTATCTCTTTGTGTGTGTGTATGTGTGTGTGAGTGTGCGCATGTGTGTATGCAAACATGCACCACATGTGTGCATGCATACACAAACACAGAGAATGTTAAAATTTTTGCTGTATTATTAAAATGGGAGAATATTCGACATGTACCTATAAACCCATCCAATGTGAAGAGTTATTTATATGAGCAAATTATTACAAATGATCGTATGTTTGCTCTTTTAATAGTAACCTAGAAAATGATATGTCCTGCAGATTGCCCCAGAGATACTTGCAAGGAATGTGTGCTCTGCACAAGATATTCTATGTATGTCTGAGTTTCTGCATTACTATGAGGCTGCATGCCTGGTGCCCAGAGGCCAGGGCTAGTGAAAGCCTTTGCCATCCAGGCATGTAAAGTCTGCCTTGGGGGAAGTGATAGCAGGAGACTGTTTTAGTTGTGGATGCTGCAAACACCCAGAGCATAACTCACCTTCTGGTTTTTCATCTGATATGACCTCTTCCAAACCACTTCATTTTTCAAAGCCTCCTTCTCTTCATCATTACCACGTTAGTGGTCAAGACACCATCATATCAATGACGCTGGGCACCAAAGGCCCTTGAAGGCAGTAAGTCCTTATATTCACTTCTGCTTTTATCATGTAGCTACCTCATCCTACTTTGTTCTTTCAAGATAGGCAGTGCATTTAAGGAAACACTAACCATGCAGCCCTAACACAGCATTATATTAAAGAATTTCCCTCAGCTCATGATTACCATCATTTTCTCAAATATGATATTAAGCAAACCAGACCAAGTCATATTCATGTTTAACCATCATGGAAGCATACTGTGTCTCAGATATTTATACACACACACACAGAGGGGGGACATTTTTTAGCTAATTATTATTTTTGTTTGTGCATTTTAAAAAAGAAATCTATATTGACCTCAGTATCATGTTTTCTGTCTCTTCCTGGGAGGATTGCATCTCACAGACACTTCATTTTTCAAATGCATATGTTGTCATCTCAGCCACTGATCCTTCACGTGGCTTTTTACTTGGTGGGAGGGACATCTGAGCCCTTTCTAGTGTGTCAGGGCCCCTTTTACTTTTATTCATTGAACTGCTTAATGCCTTGGCCAGTCCTGGGGCTTGTAGTATTTCTAGTGCAGCTTAGTAAGGATCTGCAGGCTGTGAAGAGTGTTTTTCTGAGATTTGAAATGTGAATAAACCCCTCCTCCTGCAGAGGTATCATTTTCCCGGCAGTGCAGAGAAAGCCCATGCTGCCAAGTGTGAAATTGTTGATACAATCCCATAGGCTAACAGGGTGTTAGCGTCCCAAAGAGACAATGCTTTCACAAGTGTTTAAAAATCTGGAGGCTTAGGCTGGAAATAATATTGTCTTTACCTGAGGAGTAATCAAATGAAAGGTGCACGTGTTCCCTACAGTGGCTTTCCAAGCACAGGTGGATGGCCAGAGTGAAGGAGAATATTGAGGCAGGGGATTACTCCTTCCCTGGCAAACACCCAACAAAGAAAGCTAGACACTAGATGGCAGTAGTGCCCCATGATTTTCTTCTGAGCCACACAGCTCTGCAGATCTGGGGGTGGGGGGGAGATTGGCTATATTAAAACACAAACACAATCGCATACCAAAATTAGCCCATCTTTCTAGGCAAACGTTTCTATCCCCTCACAGACTCATGACCAAGCAGCAGCATGACAGTGGCCATTCTAACATCCTGATATGGGTTCTGGCCAAAGGGAATTCCCTTTTATAAATAGTTGCAAGATAAGAAGTTACCACCATTGATTACTGGGACTGTTACTGCTCAGTGATTCTATTCAAATATATTTTTTTCACTGTGAAGAATGACCATGATCATTTTTTTTAAGTCACTTTTTGAGACAGGGTCTCCCTGCGTAGCATCTGTTAGCCTTGAACTTACGTTGTAGACCAGGCTGGCTTGGACTTTGTGGTGCTCATACTGCCTCTGCCTCCTAAGACGAGACATTGAAGGTGCACACCAGTATGCCTGGAAAACAAAAAACGAAGAGACAAAGATTTCTGAGCATGTCATTACAAAGAGAGCATAAAATCTGAAACCTACAAAGTGTTACAATTCTGAATGATTTTTTTTTTTTTTTTTATCAGGTGACATGCAACATTCTTGATCCAGATCCTAACAATCTAGTATCACCTGTGTGGTTCCAACCTGGGCTGGTGAAATTTTGGAAACGGTTTTTAATGACAGAAATCCTTCTTGGTGACACAAGTCATTAGGAGTGGCAGTGAACAGACAGGGCACCATTTCTCAAGGGGACGTTTGCTCTGTCTCCCCTGAAGGAGATCAATGTTTCCAAAGGAGGAACATGGAATGAATGACTATAGCTCTTAATGGGGCTTAAAAGGCATTTTTGTTCACTTGCTGAGTAATAGATACCATGCAAGGCTTACTTAAAATCACAGAAGAGGCGACCACCCTCTCTACTCCATGCCTACTTTACATTACCAAACAGAACCATGGTGGTGGTGGGAATTCCCACTTGCATTCAGCTATTCTGACATCTCCCTCCAGGGATAACCAGAGCACAACTGAATTTTCCCAGTAGAATGTCCGAGTCAGTTTTCTACAACTGCACATCTAGGAGAAGCCAGGGGATCTCCTCCTTTTGGGTATCTCACTTTATGGAGAGGAATATTAGAGACAAGATGCTTGCATTCACTACTGACTCGCCCTTTTATTAAAGAGTCCCAGTCACATTCATTCTTAGATATTCTATGGATCACAGGACACAGCAACTCTATAGGCACCATGAAGAATACAACACACCATGATTTCATCCCTGACATGACATGAAACACTGACCAACACTCAAACATCCATCTGCCTGTGTCCAATCCATGGAAGCCATGTGGGCCACACAGCGTGTAGTTGGTATGCCTGAAGGTTTTCAGAGTAGAGTATAATCTCTTTTGCTGAAGCGCTCCACTTCCATGACTTTTCCTCTAGTCCACTAGAATCCTCCAAACCTCTTTGACTAAGAATGGCGGCTCCCCTTATGAAAATGCCCCTCGCCAGTGATTTCTATGTTTCAGTTAAGACACAGGCTTTCCCTAGAACACCTTCTCTATATATGTCCAAGAGTTTGCAGGCAGACCTTCAAGGTACCAAGTGCTGCTGCTGAGGAGCTCTGCGCTCACTTTGCTGGCCTCACCCCTTGCAAGATCAAGGAGACTTTCCTGAGTGTTGAAAGGCGATGCTAGGTTTCACGAAAAATGTGCCAACATGCTGACTCGAATCATCTGACCAAGATAGCATCCTGGGGCCTAATCCTCATTTCGAACTTGGCCTGGACCTACAGTTGGCATGTGAGTAACCCTAACAGGACCCAGCGTGAGGTAATGAGGAACCTGTCCATGGATCCCTGCAGTCATCTTGTTAAAGATAATTTCCTAATTTAAAAGAGATGCTTTATTTTTCTCTCTGGGTTCCAGTCAGAGCTGTGCCTATTCTCTTTGCACCTGCATTTCTTTTCTAAGTTATGCAGAGGGCTTCTCTATAGTCAGCCAAGAAAAATAAATAAATAAATAATAAATAAATAAAGCCAAAGCAGTAGATGGAGGCCAGCTTCTGTGCCCTCCCCCACCCCCCCGCAGAGTCTTCGGGTCTGCTCGAGTTCCCGATGGCTTGTTTCTGTCCGATGCGCCCCGTGGACCGCTCCCGCCCCCGGGTGCCCAACAAGTCTTCTTCCTACAGCCTGCGCGCTGCCTGACGCGGGAGGCCGAATGCAGCGCGGCGGGAGCAAGGTGCGGGGAGCCCCAGGGCCCCAGGATTGCGCTGTGCCAGCCTCGTTCCCCTCTCCGTGAGTAGGATGGTTGAGTCCGGCGGCCACGGCAGCGGCTCCTTGAGCCTCTAGCAGCCTGTCTCCGGCGCTCTCCGCCTTCCTCCCCAGCTCGGAGCTCTCCTCCTCCTCCTCCTCCCTCCCCCCTCCACGGCCCCTCCCGCATCTCCCACTCGCAGGCTCTCTTTCTCTCTCTCTCCAGCTGCCTCCTCTCCAGGTTCCTCCTGGCTGCGCGCTCTTCTCCCCGCCTCGCGCCCTCCCCTCCCGCAGCCTCGCCGCCTTGGTGCCTTCCTGCCGAGCTCCACCGGCTCTGGTACCCCCGGCCCGGGCTCTGGCTGCCCCGGGCTCCGCGCGGATCGGAGCGGCTCAGCCACGCAGTGGCTCGGGACCGGACCCGATGCTATGAGAGCGAAGCGAGCCGGGCGCCCAGACCTGCGGGAGGCGTCTGATGCGTGGTGGGTCTCAGGACCCGGAGCTCTCGCCCGCTCGCCTTGCCCTCTGGTGATTATTTGGCTCTGTTCTTAGCCCTGCCGTTCCTCCGAGGAGACCGACGCTTTGGAGAAGAGCCGGCGGTGTCGTGTGCGTGTGGAATATCTGCAGACATGACTGCGTGGAGGAAATTCAAGTCGCTGCTCCTGCTCCTGCTGCCGGCGGTTCTGTGCGCGGGGCTCCCCACTGCAGCTAAGGGTAAGATGGGCTGGCTCGGTACCGGGGAGGCGGCCGAACCCTCCCTCCGAGGCCCCGTTTGCAAACGCGAGTGTCTGATTGGGGTTCGGTGAGAGGCAGAGCTGGCATCGACCAGGTGGTTCTCCATCGCGGACACTGGTGAACGCAATGTCGGAGATGGAGCCTCCATCGCGTTCTTCTCACCTCTCATCTGCCCCCGCCCCACCCCCGCCCTTCCTTCCCCTCACTGGGGCTCAAGCGACGTGCCACTTCGTTGTCCGTGCTGTGGTTTGTCAGTCAGAAAGGACCCCCACACGAGTTGGGCAGAACTGCGCGGTGGCGGCACTGCCTCCTCCTCCAAGCCGTGGGCATGGCGGGTCGGAGGCTGGGGTAGTTCCCACGACTTTCTCCCTGGACCCAGCGCACCTGGGCAAAGCAGCCCAGCAAAGCTGGCCTTGCAAGTTTAGGACTCTGGGGCTGCTAGACACAGCTCCCAGCTGGCTGACCTCCCCAAACCCCAGCCCTCTATGAGGTCGCCCCCCTTTCCTCTCCCCGGACTTTGCTCCTTTTGCAAGTTGTTAAACCCTGGCGAGGTGCATGTTTCCTGCAGGGAGCTCTGACCTGGCATCCACGTCAGATTAACTCTCTGGGAGTGCAGAGTTACCCTGTCCACACCTGGTCAATGGAAGGTGAAGGGTCTGTGGGGCTCCTGAGGCTTTTGATTCCTTGAACCTGGCTTTCTCCTTGAAAGGAGTTTGGGAATGTTTGCCCCTAAGTAGCCTACAGGCTGCAACGCTTGAGCTGGTAACAGTTTATGTGCTTTTCTGTGGGAAGAAGATATAGGTGGGGTGGGGGGAGGGAGTGAAGGAGGGATATTAGAGATTGATTTTCATATTGGCAGGTACCTTCCCCCATCTCCTTATCCTCATCCTCCTGGATGCTGCCCTATCCATCAGCACCCATCACCACACTCTGAACTTCGGTATTCTGTAGATAGCTCTTTTTTCTTTTCTTTAGAAATGATGTGAGCAAATATTGCGCTTTTTATTTTTTGTTGGTCATTTGCACAACCGCTCTCCAAATTAAATTCTTTGCTCTCTCTGAGACTCGCCCATGTTTCTGTTCCTCCAGAGGTCTAGATTGTAGGGTAATTAAGACTCTTCAGGGGGCTCTATCGTCTCTATCAAACTCGAGACCGACCTGGAAAGAGGGGTGAGGGTCACAGGCGGGCTTGGTCCCAGTGCTGTCTCCCTCTGGGTATGCAGGGTTGGGGAGACTTGGCCTCAGAGCGCTGGCCTCATTGCACAATCAGCAGTCCTCACAGAGAGTGTCTAAGGAATGCGCCTCCAAGGGCCCACCCAGTGTGAACTTTTGGGTCTGGGTTGTCCCCAGCTAGGCGTCACTTGAGTGTGAGAACTCCATGTACATACCAAACCTTTACCCACAAGTTCCGTCCCTCTTGGTCCCTACAACCTGCCAGGTTCTCCACAGACTCACCTGCTGAGAGTTCACCGCTGGTCAAGGATATGGCTGGCTGTGGTGTGGCCTTAGGTTATCTAGGAAACAAGAGGTAAAATAGCAAAAGACTGAGTGCTATGCTTGGGCCAAGGAAGTGTGCGCTGGTGTGAGTTCCTGGGTATGTGGGGGGGGGACGGGTGTGGAGGAGGTGAAAGGGTGCGGAAAACAAGAGTCAGCTGTGCCCATACAAACACTCCATAGAAATGATACTCTGCCACGCACTCTGCCAAACTTCCCTCCCTGCCCCTTATGGTGACCATCCAGGGACAGGGGCAATCTTCTTCCCAAGCAGGCACTTTGGTTCCGCCTAGGGAGAGCGCACTCCGTTCCCCCATCCCCGGAGTTCCGAGCACTCCCCACGCCCCAAGCAAAGGCTGCTGCGTGGAAACCGCGGCGGCCGGGCGGCTACTTAATAATCCGCACACGTGTGTGCTGGGCCGATTCCGCCCCCACGCGGGTGGGCTGCCGCGCCGGGTGAGGCGGAGGCGGGAGCCGGGAGCCGAGTGCGGAGGGGCAGGTCTTGGGCGGGGGTGGCGCTGGCAAAGGCAATAGGGCACAGGCGCAAAGTCCCGGGTCTGAAAGGGCAGCCCCATAGAGGAGAGATTTCCTGCACGCTAGAGACCCTAACCCAGGTAGTGCAAATCAAGAAGTGGAGCCCAAGGTCCGCAGCCTCAGCATGCCTGGTGTTGGAGTCCGGAGCGCTCATCCTCCCTGTAAGAGAGACCTGGACTCTGGGACGCCTTGCTCTCTGTGCTATTGTCTGGCCTACGCCGCCGTGGTGGGGTGCGCATCGCTACTTTATTAACCCCCTCGGCATCGGGGCTGCATCTTCTTGGGGAGGTTAAATGCAACAGCAAGTAGCTGCGCCATAGGTGGCTACAGGCTGGCAGAAGCTGAGTGACGCCAGCGCCAGAGTTGCGATTTGCGTGCTCTAGCAGCTGGGGCGGGGTCGCACTTCTCCTGGCTAAGCCAAGGCAAACGGCCAAGGTCGGGCCTCTGCATGGGGATGAGTCCACTAGGCTCTGATGCTGGACCAGAGGGTCTCAAGGCCGCCTCAGAGGCACCTACATGCAGTAGGATCTCCCAGGAGGAGCGCTCCAACAAGGGCGCCCATCCACAGCCACAAGCAGCTGCGCCTCCTGCGCCCAGGTGGCGACTCGATCCTTGGAGAAAGCAGACACTGAGTTTTGATGCGTGGGGCATTATTCGTGACTTGTTTGCAGGAGTCAAGAGAGGCTGGAGGCGGCTGCAATAGAGGCCCTGGAACCAGGTACCATTGGTACTGGAACATAAGCTCAAGTTGATTGCACTCTCCCCTTCAGTGAGACATTGGGGAAAACAGAAATTAGCAGTTGATTTTCTTTTCCCTCGTTGATTATAAACTATATTGGAAGGGTTGAATCCTAAATATGTGCATCTCTTTAAAGACATCACATTTTCAGGCACTGGAAGAAAATGAAGACTTTAAGCATTCCCGTTTAGTAAATAGGTGCGATAATGCGTTCTGTGAGCACTCAGACTTGCGTCTTAAATCTGGGGTTGATCTGTCTGTTGGCTGGCTGGGCAAAGTTTATGTCTTCATCAGGTCATGCTTATGGGTAACAAGATAACTCAGGCATTTTGACCTGTGCTCACTGAGGCTCCGAAAGAAAACTCACATGACTTCTAGCCCAATGGGACTTTACCTGAAGGAGCCTAATAGAAAAAGCCAAGTGTTGCTTGGGGGAATCCAAGGTTAGGTCATCTCCACAGCAAAGAGATTTTTAACTTGCATTGTTGGCTGAAATTCTACAGAACCATATAGTATTCAACAGTCAAGGAGAAATGTTCCCCTATCCTATATTCTTCTGGAGAGTTACTTCTTTGGAAGTTCCTATTATCAAGAGAACACTAAGACATTAAATTTATAGGCCAAACACCTTTATGTTAGGACAGGCCATACCTGTTGTCTCCTGGTGCAACCAGGGATCTCCTGTGTACAAGTGTTATCCAGTCATCCCAAATCCATCATGCCCTAGAAAGGTGGGAAAATTATAATTCAGTGATTATCTTTGTATTCAGGAGTCCTTCGTCACACCATTGCTTTCCAATGCTAAAACTAATAATGTATATATTTTCAACACAGCCAAAAACTTCCATGTGCTTCTAGAATACACCCATTAAATTGATAGTTTGTGCTTTTAGGACCTTGAACAGATAAAAAGATGGGAGTCCTTATTCTAATGTAATAATACGTTTTACGAACTTGAGTAACAGAACAAGGAGATCTCATTGCACCAGTCCCGAAAAGGAAATGACAAATAACCCAGAGGTTATCTTATTCCCTTAGGTGTCAGGCATCATATTCAGAGAAGAGCTGTTTTTCTATCAGCTTTCAGCTGGCCAATCTTGCTTGATACAAAGACTGATCAAGTCCGGTGCTTAGCTTCCAAGTTCCTCCAGGCAACACAGCTACTCCCTCCCTGGAATGATTCTGCCTCAGTCAGTCTCTGGCTTATTGTTTGGAACAAACACCATTAGATCTTTGAAGATGTCAAGAAAACGTTTATTCTTCCTCCCAGAAACAGATCAACAAAGGCTCAGTGGCCACTTAGTGCTTATTCCGGAGGATCCAGAAATCCACTGTAGACATTTCTGAGCTATCAAAATGCGAGTGGCATATCAAATACTTCATGCTCTGCTAAATTCTGAATGCAGTTCTGGTAGTTTATCTATTTATTTATTTGCTAATCTTATAGTAAAAATAGGCTGCTACAACTTGCATGCATGCTTTTATGCTGTATATTCCTGTTGGCATTTTCTGTTTTTCTGGTTGAGTTCATTTCTTTCTAGAAGGTAATTAAGAAGTGGCATAGCTATTCCTTGCATGTAGAAGGTGACGAGTGTAGGCTTTCTTTCATTTTGATCAGCCTCAGTAACTATCAGATTGAGAATGATAGCTGCCAAAGGTAAAGAAATTATGACACCTACAGTATTTGTAGCTTTCAATTTTATGTCATATTGAAGACCCATTGCCACTGAGGCCAATAGTATAGGGACTTGGACTTCTAGACCAGCAGTGATGATGATGGAATAAAGTGAGTGTGGTTTTCCGGTTTGTCCACCATTTAGTGCAGAGGTGGATGATTTTATAGCAAACAAGGCTGTCTGAGATATGCAGGCAGAGGCAAAAAATAGATGCACTTAGCTGTGTGAAGATGAATTAATCCTATAGAGAACCAACCCTCCCCAGTTTTCTTCAGTTCTGAAGCCAAGTTTCTTAGCTCCCTGAAAGTCCAGGACAACTGACTGGTATAAAAACCAGATACTCATATTTAGATGAGTATGCCCAAATTGCAAGGAAATAAGCCTTTTTTTCTAATGACTCCAGGATGACTTTAAGTGTCCTTTGATTGTTGGTATGACTGTATTTAAGTTCAAATTTAGTCCTGATGTGAAAAAGGACTTGTAGCAGAATTAATATTCTTTTATAAGTAAGAGAAAAGAAAAATTGTATAATGAAACTGGTTAAAATGGACTGATTGTAGATCTTTCTGGAAATGATGCGCACCTTGTTTATCTTCCCAGTGGATCACTTTAGGATACAATCTGTGAAAGAGCTCCTCTTTGAAGCTCAGTTGTAGAATTTTTTTAAGCCACTTATATCAACCTGGAGTTTGGAGGGAGGTAAAGACCCCTGTGCTTTAGACAAGTTCCCTGATCCTTCCTTGCCTTCAGTCAGATTTGCTCTGGCAGGATGAATGAGTCTACCTGCACTTGTTCCTCTTTAGCAAAACCTACCTCCTTATTGAGGTATATGGGTCAATGCATTGTGGAGCTAGCCCCACGGTTATGGGTAAGATAAATGTTTCTGCATATCTTTCTTGATGGATGAACCAAATCAAAGCAACACAAACAAATAGACATGAATACCTGCTAAACGTAACCAGTGGAAGGGTTCGTGAGATAGTCAAATATGTACTCTTCTTGACTTTGGAGCATCAATACTTGAATTTGATTTGCAGAACACAAGCATGTTGACACCTTCCTATAATACTATCACTTGGAAGTAGAGATGGTTGATCCAAGGAGTTTGCTGTTCAGCTTGTTTATCCTAATTGGTGATCTCATATATAATTGGAAAATCTATCTTCAGAAGAAGTGGATGTATAAGAAAGCTCAAGGTTGTGCTCTAACTCCCACATAGACAGACAGACACACACACACACGCACACCCCACATCCCTACAAACCTGTGTACCAAGAAACATGAACACATAGATACACATACAAAATGAGTATATCTTTTATATCCCTAATGGATTTGTGCCCTGTGGTTGTGATTTTCTTGCTTTAAGTCATGCTTGTTTTTACTCAGACAGTAATGAAAGGAAAGGAATGTCACATCTAGACTTTTGTGGAAGATAATCTCAAAAATTAATATTTTAGCTTAATTTGTCCCACAGTTTTTAATGTAGTAGGTCATGAGTATACTGTTGTGTGATTTGAATATCATTGACAGGACTTCAAGGTAAAGGAAGTGGGAGGGAGCCAGATTGCTGATGCTTCTTCCCAGAATTTTTTTTTTTGTTGTTGTTGTTGTTACCATTGAGCCACTTTTGAAATTTATTTGCAACCTGAGAGTTGAAATATATGAGATATCGGTCAATTTCAAAATGTGCGATATTTCTTAACTTTTGTATTTTGGTATTTTAGAGATCATCAACTTCAATGAAATTTGCAATAGACCTTTAGACATGTAGGTATTACTGAAATATATACAAGGGTTGTACAAATTATCACACTATAGTGGAATACATAACCCTTGGTGGGTCCAGAACATCTTCGGAAGAAAAGTGTTGTCGTGTCACTGCTTGCCATTGTAGATGTGTCTGTACTCTTTCTCATTGTGGACAGTAATGTGATGGTCATGGCATAGAGTTTTTGAAGGTTCTTATGAAAATTTCCTCTGCCTGAAAATCCCCTGTCTCAATCTTGCTTCTATGTGGATCTCAGGACTTATCTCCCAAGTTTAGAGAGTGGGCATGAGGTTTTGCCCCAAACCTGTATTTCTACTGCACCTATAGGCAATTATGAACACAAGTGATCTTACACTTGTTAGACATGGCCTAGAGTGCTAGATTGAAAGAGAAGGCATATTGTCTAAGATTAGTGCATCCTGTAAAGAAGTTGATGGAGAACACCAGAGCGGAGTGGGGGAGGGAAATCAAAATTGTATGACAAAACCACAAGGAAACCTAAGCATTTATAAGCTGATAAAAAATTCAATACAAGAAAGAATAAAATAGTCTTTGATAGCAGGGAAAATACAACTCCTATGTTTGGGATGGGTAAAACAAATGGTTACATGCATATTCACTAAATCATCAACATTTCAGTAGTTAGCAATAGGATAAAAACATGTTACATTTTAGATAAAAATATAATTCATTTTATGTACATGTAGATTACATTTATCTATCTTCTCTTTCCCCCTCCCTTTAAATAAAAGATATGAAGATCTAATAATCAATGCATTAATCCTCACAAGCTAATTAGCCCACAGTGATTTCATGATGAATATGCTATGTCATGAAACTGTGTAATTATTTTAGATGTTTCCCTGTATTATCAGTGCTTCCATTGTGTTCTCATTCTAGGTTCTTTAATTTTTTTTTAATGTGAATTTAAACAAAGCCAACATTCAAGCTCCTTGACCACAGTGTATATAATATGAGAAGACTTCAAGGAATAATTATACTCTTTCATATAAAAATACCATTTCATTGAATTATTTTAATTTCTAGATTTTACTGCTTAGTATACTCTGATGTGATTAATGTTATGTAAGGATGAACTAAATGTTAGATTAAAATTTGACTTATCTAAGGAATGATTTCTAATGAATTAAAAGCCTTTGAAATTATTTGTGAATTCTAAGCAGACATCTTTCCAATGCCTGGAGACTCCTTATGCCTTTTTTTTTTTTCAAATAAATGCATTTCTCCTCTAATTTTTACATTAACTTCCCGCTCTCTCTCTCTTTCTCTCTCTCTCTCTCACTGTGTGTGTGTGTGTGTGTGTGTGTGTGTGTGTGTGTGTGTGTGTTAGGTCCTCTTTAAGGTGTAAAGGAATACCTGTGTGGCTTTACTTTGGTGATTAGGGAATTAAATTCAGGCTAGCAGGATTACAAGCAAGTGCCTTTAACCACTGAGCAATCTTCCCAGCCTCTCACCTCTTGTTTGGACATGATGCCTCTTCACTGATGCAGCTGGGAATTTTCTTCACAAAGTCAGTATTCATGTAAAGAGGGAGGAGAGTAAGGCCTGAACATGCACTGTCCTGTGAACTCACATATCTTAAGCAATTACCTACTTTACTGTCCTTTATGTATTTCGCCTGCTGGCTCTGAGGAGATTCTACTCTTTTCCAATTAGTTAACTGGCCAGCCATACCCCAGCCTTTTGCTAATGCTCAAATGGTCCTGTTCAGGGTTAGCTGAAGGTTGGCCTGGTTGTCAAGGGAGAAAAGGCACTATTTTGATTTTCTTTCAAACAATAGAATTAAAAACTTATATAATGACCATTAGCAATCTTGTCACCATGAGTCAAACTACCCCTTTGTTCATTCCTGGTATAGTGAGGGAATCATACTTTGATGGAGTTTGGCTGTTGAAAGAGAAGGCTTGTTGTGTAAGATTAGTGCATCCTATAAAGAAGTTGATGGAGAACACCAGAGAGGAGAGGGGAGTGGGGGAAGGAAACCAACAAGGAAACCTAAGCATTTATAAGCTGATAAAAAATTCAATACAGAAAGAATAAAACAATCTTTGATAGTATAGAAGCAGTTGAAAGAAATTAATAGAATTGAGCAGATACTTTTTTAAAATTTTTATTTATTTATTTGAGAGCAACAGACACAGAGAGAAAGACAGATAGAGGGAGAGAAAGGGAATGGGCGTGCCAGGGTTTCCAGCCTCTGCAAACGAACTCCAGATGCGTGCGCCCCCTTGTGCATCTGGCTAACGTGGGACCTGGGGAACCGAGCCTCGAACCAGGGTCCTTAGGCTTCACAGGCAAGTGCTTAACTGCTAAGCCATCTCTCCAGCCCACTTTTTTCATGAAATGTGAATTTCTTTACCATGAATTTGCATTTCTCATTCTATTGTGTGTATGTGAGTGTATACACACACACACACACACACACACACACACACACACACACACATATGTACAACTATTATTTTTTGTTTATTTTTATTTATTTATTTGAGAGTGACAGAAAGAAAGAGGCGGGAGGGGAGCAATGAATGGGTGCACCAGGGCTTCCGGCCACTGCAAATGATCTCCAGATGTGTGTGCCCCCTTGTGCATCTGGCTAACGTGGGTCCTGGGGAATCGAGCCTTGAACCTGGATCCTTAGGCTTCACAGGCAAGCACTTAACCACTAAGCCATCTCTCCAGCCCATATGTACAATTATTATGTTAAACCTTGTCATAGCATTTAAGGATTTTATTTTCTTTCAGGATACATATATATGTATGTATATGGATATACATATGTGTGTGTATGTGCTGCGGTTAAATGTTCAACATATATTATACATTGGTATAAAAAAGTAGGTATTTTACTTAATTTTACTTTTCTTTCCATTTTATTTTGAGGGAAAGTTCATATAACACAGGCTGACCTTGAACTTGCTCCCTAGCTGATACTGGCCATGAAGTAAGGGTCCTTCTTCCTCTATTCCCACATGCTGGGATTATAGCCATGTCCTATTATGCCCTGCCAAACATATGTTTTATTTTTCTTTTGTTTTAGACACAGTCTTATCTACCTTAGGTTGACTTGATTCTTACTATATTCCCCATTCTGTCCTCAAACTCATGACTGCTCTCCTACCTCAGCCTCCTGAGTGCTGTAATCACAGTTGTAAGCCATCATATGTGGATTAAAGCATATGATTTTTTCAAGTAAAATTCATTTTTTAAACTATGGTTGATCATATCCAGATTCCTTCATACTTATTTCTTATGACTGTTTTTCTTTGAATGCAGAGTAAAACATCTGAAGTGTTTATGTTTTCTCCTTGCTGGTTACAACACTTGAATATTAGGGTGAGTTTGGGAGATGTGTCTACCTACTGTTGTCATTTTGATCTTCATGATTATCTTATCTCATCAGCTTTTTAATTTAAAAGAATTACATAAGAGGATTATGGAACATAAGAGAACTAATCATGCTCTTTCTTTTACAAATGCAATTATAGAATCACCTCTCCAGTGTTCTTTAGCAGTGGTGTCAGCATATTGAAAAGATGAGGGTCTTTTACCAGAACATACCAGAGGAATAGTGAAGTTAAACTTTGGACTATGAGTTATATCTTCCAGGAAACAATATTCTCTTTCAAATTTTATGGTAGATGGATGGACAATAAGAGGCCTTTAAAAAATAAGCTAATATAAAGATACTGTATACAGTGATATGTGTTAAGGTGAAGTAAGTGCCATTTTTCCTGTGAAGTGGGTTTTCTTCCCTTTTCTGTGTCAAGCACAGGGCCTATGCAAAAGAAATGGTGAACACGAAGCAGAACTTCTGTGGCATTTACTGCAGCCACGTAGTCAGGTTAGGAAGGTTTCCACATTATGGATGCACTTCATCACGAGTGCTCACTTATTTTGTCTCCGAATAAAAGAGGGGAATAAAAGCCAAGGTCATCTATAGCAAGATAACTCGTATTGTTGTTTATCCCCATGTTGTTCTTGTCTTCAGGTCCAGATGCTATGAGGGGCAGTTATAAACTGGAAAAGGGATATGCATAAGTATGCAGGGCTCATCTTCTACCCAGATGGCATTGGGCTAGCTGTGTCTCCCATACTATGGTATATGTATATGTAGTTGGTTGAAAATAATGTTTATTAGTTATCTTATATTTTATCTACTGTAGATGTGCAGCTATGCTGGTTAGAAAGTAGTAAAGTGTTCCTTATAGCCTCTGTGTAATTTAACCTCATACTCAGTCCACAGCTGATGGATCCTTTGGGAGGTGGAATTTTGCTAGAGGAAGTGCATCTTGGAGGGGTGGGTACTGAAGTTTAATAATCCAGCCCACTGGTATTTATAGTGAGATCACTGTGACTGCTTCCTCCCTGCTGATACAACAAGATGTGATGCCCAGCTTTATTTCTGCTCTACTTTTCCCACTGTGGTGAAACTTTGCCCTTGAAACTGTAAGCTGAAAGAGTCCCTTTCCTTCTATAATTTGATTCTAGTCATGAGGTTTTTCTTTTGTTGTTGTTGTTGTTCCTAGTAATGGGAAGGTGACTGCTATAGCACCTTAGCTTAGTTCCTTCTTGGGGCCTTACCAGGGTATGATCAAGTACTAATGAGGACATAACTGTCCTCTGAGATTCAACTGAAGAAGAACCTACTTCTAAAATCAGCCAGGTCATTTGCAAGATTCAGTTCCTACAGTCAGTGGACTGACATTCTTTCTGAGTCTTGGCCAGAGTACAGTCTCAGTTCCCAAATGCCACTCGGTGTTCGTTGTTGTTCCAGTGGGCTTTCCAAAATGATGGAGAACCAGAAAATGGGAGGCGGAGGAGAGCTCATCCCACCATATTTCCCTCTCTGTTGGTAGCAGCATGTCCCAGGTCATTTTTAGAGCTAGAGGAGAGGAGTCAAACTAGGCATAAGTATTGGCAGCTGGGATGCTAACTGGGACCACCAAATATGTCTACCCAATTCATAATTCTAGGAAAGTAAAAGAAACATTTCATGATCAGTAAACAAAGAGTGAAGGACCTAAATAAGCATGGGCGATAAATAGGAATATTTGTTTAATATAAAAGACAGCCCAGGGCTAGAGAGATGGCTTAGTGGTTAAGTGCTTGCCTGTGAAGCTGAAGGACCCTGGTTCCAGTTTCGATTACCCAGGACCCATGTTAGCCAGATGCACATGGGAGCACATGCGTCTGGAGTTTGTTTGCAATGGCTGGAAGCCCTGGTGTTCCCATTCTCTTTCTGTCTCTCTCTCTCTGCCTCTTTCTGTCTATGTCCATCACTCTCAAATGAATAAAAATTAAAAGAAAGAGAGCCCAAAAGATAGGCTTAGTAAAAGATTTCCAATTTGATTAGTCAAAACCATGAAAAATAATGATCACTCTATGTGCAATGTATTTGTGAAGCTGTAGTTGACAATACCAAGTCTCCATAAGCATTTCAGGGACTCCAAGACACGTTTGAAAACCTAAAAGAAGGAGAAGGGCATAATTTCATCACACCAGTCTAATATATAAATTATCATACCTTTAACTGAGAAATTTGATGCCTTTTGAAACCATATGTGCTTCTTTTTAGCCCTCTTTGAACTAGCCAAAAATTGGACAGGGCTTAGGAATAGATCATCTTATAATGACTAAATGAGTTGTTATGTAAATAATATATTGCTTGCATTAAATTGTTTCTGAGTAAAGTTTTATTGGAAATTTGATATAATATGCAGATTTCCATCCCACTTTTTGGAGGTGGAGTAGAACATGCCTCTTCTACTATTCCCAAGAAAAGTTATATGAACAGTTGTATACACTATAGTGTTGGTTTATAGAAATTACTTGATTTTAAAAAATACTTTATTTTTATTTATTTATTTGAGAGAGAGAAAAAGAAGGAGCAATGGGGAGAGGGCATGACAGGGCCTCCAGTGCTGCAAAGGAGCTCCAGATGCATGCATCATCTTGTGCATCTGGCTTATGTGGGTCCACGAATAGAACCTGGGTCTCATGCCTTTGTAAGCAGGTGCCTTAACTTCCAAGCCATCTCTCCAGCCCCTGATACCACTTGAATTTTTGGGGCAGTCTGACATGAAACATGTCTAAAAAATATTGTTCTTTAAGTGAGTGATTATCTGAATAAAAGTACTTTCATGAGGTTGTACTGATGGGCAATGTAGAGACAGATTTCTAGTGTTGTAAACTTCAAGTGGCCTGCAAGTTTATAGGTTCAAATCTCTCATGGTATTGAATTCCAGAGTGAAGGGTCTCAAATTCACAGGGAAAACTTAGAAGAGCTCCATCTGTGAACCTGCTCATTCCTGGTAGGCTAAGCTTCCCGCTCATGCCAGGCCAACAGGTGGCCTGCTTCTCTCCATCTCTTGCAACCACCTGAGGAACTGCCTCAGGAGGAGAAGCTCCAGCCCTTCTTCCCAGTGGGAGGTTTCCCTCTGTGAAGTGCAGTAAGGCTGCAAAATGTCTAGACTTAACTTTAACACCAGAGCTTATCCTGGCAGATGGATAAGCAACTATCTAACCTTGAGGCTCAGAAGAGACCAGAGTCATTGCTGGTGTGTGGAACCCTTGCCAAGATAGAAGCCTGTTGAAGGATGGTGACTCTTGTAAATACTTCACCCTAGTCATTTGTTTTGGGCCACTGAAAATTGCTGCACTCTGATGCTGTCGCTTTAACTATGTAGTGTACTTTCTGTTTGTGAGACTTTGTCCTTGTAGAATACTTCATTCTGAACAACTTATTTTATTAGGACTGTCCAAATTAGTATAATGAGACAATTGCATGTTTAGCTTCTTAATGGCATAAAATAAATGGCCATCTGACTTTTGAAATAAGCAAACCCATACATTGTTTTGTTTGTAAGTTAATGGAATAAGACAAGAGTGATTCATCTCAGTGTCGTGTTCTCACTGGGGGATCCTCTTTGGTGAGTGACAACAGATGTTCTGGAATGCCTGCTGTCCTAAAAGGTCTGTTTAGTGGTGAATTAGATGTCCACCACAAACTCATGTTTTTTAAATGTCTGGTCCTCAGCTGCTGGCAGTTGGAGAGGTGGAGGCTTATCACTAGGAGTGGACATTGAGATGTATCCCCCGCCCCACCCCAGCTTTTCTGTGCTAGCTCACCTCACTCATTGTTGCTATCTTCTTTCTGCTATGTCGAGACATGATGCCCAGCCTCTGAACTACCATCCTTTTTCCTGCCATGATGACACTCCCCGTTGAGATTTGTAAGCCCAGATTAAACCTTTTCCTCCAATCAGCTGCTTTTGGTCAGGTTTATTTTGTACAAGTAATATGAAGGCAACTAAAACCACCTGCTATATGCAGTCTAGAGTTTCTGTTGTGGGTGTTTCATGTACAGCCGGGGTTCAAGGTCCTTATAGTGTGTGCTCCTAGGAAATGATAGCCTCAGGCTAAGGATGTGGTTCAGATGGCTGAGGTCTTGCCTAGGATGCCCAAGGCTCTGGGTTTCATCCTCAGATCCACAAGGTACACTGGAGTATACTTTTCATTCCAACACTGTAGAGGCAAGTGGAGACAAGAGGATCAGAGGTTCATGATCATTCCCTGTGTATAGAAAGTCTAGTCCTTGTCTCAAGAAAAAAGAAAAGAAAAGAAAAGAAAAGAAAGGAAAGGAAAAGAAAGGAAAAGAAAAGAAAAGAAAAGAAGAGAAAAGAAAAGAAAAGAAAAATGAAACCACTGTACTTTCTAATGCTCAGTTTCATTATCTGTAAAGTTGTGGAGAGTCGACTGAAATCAACAGGGTAAAGGTCTGGTGAATATACGTACATACAAAGATAGAATTGTGACTGGAGCTAGTACACCTAAAATCAGTGTTAACTACCAATTCTCTGCAGTAATGAACAAGTTCAACTCTCAACTCAATAAAATGGAGCATTAGAACCTATAAAAGGTAAACACTATCATTCTTAAGATAGATTAATTATAAATGGATATAAGTGATCATAAGTGGAAATAGTATTAAAGGGCTTATATGGATACTTATAGAACTATCTTCTAAAATGTCCTTTTCTCCTCTCAAGGCAATTCATTTATTTTAGTATTTATTTCATTATTATTATTGGTTTTGTTTTTTCTATATAGGGTCTCACTCTAGCATAGGCTGACCTGCAATTCACTATGTAGTCTCAGGGTGACACTCAGGTGGCAATCCTACCTCTGCCTCCTGAGTGCTGAGATTGTAGGCATGCACCAACACACCCAGATTTTTTTTTATTATTTTATTATCATAAAGTAATGCTCATGCAAGTGTATAATATATATTGAGCATATTCCCTCACCCCATGCACTATTCTTCTAGCCTCTTCCCTGGCATTAGGCTTGTTTCTCCTCTGATGCCTAGATAGTTTCACTTCTATTTTCATGGTATCTGTACATATATTACTTTATTTATAAGATATAAGAACTCCAAATGAGAGAAGAGATGTAATATTTGAATATCTGAGAAAGATTTTTCTCTGAAATGTGTAAAATTATTCTGCTCTATCTTCTACTTATAGACAGTACTATAGATTGCTGATAAAGTCAAGTGAGAGGGTGGATCAAATTAATCATCTCAACTTGCATCAGATGGTTTGAGGAACATGATGGATTCAGAAAGTCTGACAGAAATGTGTGTTGGAAACATCAGTGAGATCAGAAAGCTCAGAGGTAGAAGTGACCTTGAGAGAAATCAGGAAGAAGCAAGTGGAACACTGAAGTATGTATGGGAGTGTGAGTTTTTCTGAAGCCCTAGAACACTGGTTGTGAACTTTTCAATGAATACCATGACTCTTTGTGCTGTGAGTGAACTCCTAGGTTCTTTAACTGCTTAGCGTTTCCTAAGAAAACTATCAGAGTCTAAGTTTAAAAAAGATGTTTAAAATGATGTGACCTGCGTTTTAGGGAAGAACTGTTGAATTAGTCACTTGTCAGTAACAGGTAGAATTGGTACAGTTGGAGTAATTAACATCTTTAAAATAGAGAGGGCCCAGATCACTAACAAGCATCCTTTTTCCACTGTCCATACAGCTAGTCATGGAGAATGGTGTTGAGACAGTCAGGATTATGTTTCCATGCCCTTAATCTTCCAAGTTCAATGTGTCTTGACTTAGGTGGGTTGACTCTTGATCAGAACATAGCTGTATTTCGCTCACCTAGTAGTTTGAACATTTGTCCCTGAAACGACTCAAGAGTTTATGAAATCTTGTAACCTGTATTCACAGCTGCTTGGCTGGATGAGGTCTCATTGTGAGCAGACTTGGGGCTCCAGCCCTAAGACGTTACTGGGGACACATCTGAATCCCAGCCTAGGGTATGCAGAGTGCTTACTCTCTACCCAGGGTTCCCAGAAGGTGCTTGTTTGTGGTGTTGCTGGTGCTTTTTCTCTCTGCATGGAGTTGGTAAAGGGGGGCAACTCCTGCCAAAGTCTAAAATATAAATGCCATTCTTCCCATAAACTGTGTCTGCGTTGGATGTTCATCCCAGCAACATGTAGCTGTCCACAACACCTGGTCTTTACTTGATGGTTCTTTGGAGGTGGCAAATACATGTTTTATGTGTGAGATCCAAGTTATGATGACAAAAATCAATCCCAATTTGTGACATTGGAAGTAGGTGTCCCTCCTCTTGCCACAATGACCTAGACTTTCAGAATAGCTCAGCGGAAATTGAAATGGCTATACACATTCCTTATATAAAATTTGATATAAGGCAGCATATAATAGAGGAATCTGTTTTTCACACCTGATGTTTCTCAAGTTATGCTGATACCCTGTAAATGCAGTAACTGTACAGGGCCTGCCAAGGTGTGTGACTGCTGCAGGTCTTTTGGACACAGGACAACTCAAGAATGGGCTGCTCCCCACGCATCACTCTTCTCAGTCTGGTCCTAGTTTAACCATTCAGGCCTTGCTGTTGTCCCTCTCCATGCAGTACTGGCTGTGAAGTTTCAACTTGGCAACAGCTAGCTTGTGGCTGTGTAGCTCGGTTTCTGATGGGGGGCTTTTAGGAGATGCTCAGTCAGTCCATCGTGAGGGCTCCTAAGGTCTGCATGAGAATGAGAAAGGTGAGAACACTGAATTGATGTAAATGGAGAAGAGCAACTTCAGAGAGATCATCTACGTAGTAATGTGTGCATAGCTGTCTGTGATATTGTAGCTCAGAGAGTTTAAATTTTCCTGCCTAGAAAGAGTGTATGGAGGAGGACACATTCTTTTAGATGTGCCAGGTCAGTAAACAGAACCCACTACTCATACATATCAGCTTCCTCTTGCTGGAAGCCATTCTGATCACATAACGAGGATGGCTGCTTAAGTAGCCAGAGCGAGACAGTCATATCTGTTATTGAAGTTAAATGTTCAGAATGGTTCCTACTTTGTTTTAGGGAGAAGATAATAAGTTCAAATATTACATTTGCAGAATAATTCATGCTTTTATAAGTTCTTCTTGAAGAAATTGTGCAATGCATTCAAATGCACATACTCTGTGGTGGTTTGATTCAAGTGTCCCCCATAAACTTTGATATTCTGAATACTAGGTTCCCAGCTGATGGAGATTTGGGAATTAACACCTCCTTCAGGTGGTGTATTGCTGGGGGAAGGCTTGTGGACATTATAGCAATTTCCCCTTGCCAGTGTTTGGCACACTCTCCTGTTGCTATTTTCCACCTTATGTTGGCCAGGGGATGATATCCACCCTCTGCTCATGCCATTTTCTCCCACCATCATGGAGATTACCCTCGAGTATGTAAGCCAAAAGAAACACCCTTTTTCCCTCAAAAGCTGATCTTGGTCAGGTGATTTCTGCCAGCAATACAAACCTGGCTACAACACAAACACACACGCACACACACATTCTTTGATTAAAAATGTAAAAAGTTAGAATCTAAAACTAAGATAACATTGTATAAGAAGTTTAAGGATGAGTAGTATGTACATGCAGCCCAGCTTAAGAAGGAGACCCAAATGACTGCTGATTCTGCACAGAGCAGGAAAGGCAATGCCTTCCAAGGGTCATGGCTGTCAGCTCAAGCATGGGGACATCTGAGAAATGCCAGAATCAGGAGAAGATCACTCCTTTCAGAAAATACTTGGTATCCAGTAGATAGTCCTTCTGTTACACATGAGCCATGGTGTATCTCCACATCATCCTAAGCACAGTGGCACTCAAAAAGTACTTATTCAGTGAATATTTAATAAAGAAAGAGAGCAGGGATAGACACGATATGAAGTATATCTACTGTATCAAATTTACTTCTGAAGTGAAACTCATTTTCTAAAGGACATGATGAACATGCGGATGGGGTTCATTAAAACAGATGAAATACTGAAGCCAGACATCATCTTTTGGATGGCAGGGATAGGAGAAGATGGGTTTCACAACATGATGTATTTGTTAAATTATTGAATTTTTTTAAACTTAACTAAAAATCAATCTGAAGAGTGTTTTACTTTATTTTCTGAAGTAGAGATTCACGGTGACCCAGGTTGACCTAGAACTTACTGTGTAGCTCCAGGCAGACTATGAACCTGAATTTGCAGCAATCTTCCCAGCTCAGCATCCTGACTGCTGAGATTACAGGCTTGCTTGAATCACCAAACCTTGCTTCAAGAGCATTAAAAATAAAACATGTTTTATGGACAACTTCCAGAATTAAAGAAACTAAACCAGGATAATTCCCTCTCCCACATTCATTCTTCTCTCAAAACCACCCTCAATCATATATCCCCTTTCATTTAGTCTCTTTTTCATTTTGATTTAATCATCTCCCCCCCCCCCATTATGAAGGTCTTTTGTAGGTAGTAGTATCAGGCATTGAACTCAATGTTTTCCAAGATCAAGCAAACACACTCTGTATAATATTGTGGAAACATTATGTAATCATTTTTTTGCATTTCAATATAATTTTCTTTAAGGAAAATTTTGTTTACATTTTATTAAAATTTTCAGTAATATAAAATTGTGTGCAGCTAGAGGAAATGGCTATTGAAGAGATATTGAATGAACTAAATAGAACCTTATAACAATCTACCAAAAATTTAAATTTAACCAGAATCCAAGGTTACACATTGTAAATGATCAAAGAATCATCTTATTAAAGTGTTACCTGGTATGCTTGTCCCTGGGAGACTGTGGAGTAAATTAAACCCCATGCCAAATGGTGACCTCCTACTTCCCTTGCTTTGGATCAATGCCATTTAGAGCAACTTATTTGTAAAATATTTCATTTTCCTTTTTATTCCTGGAAATGGACAGACTATGGAGGAAGATACTCTCAACCAAGTGTTTGTGCAGAATTGTTTTGCCTAATAGGAAAGGGACACAGTTGCATGACTCAGTGCAAAGAAGCTAACACATTGCAGGACAACTGATATTTCCTTCTAAATCAGTGGGTAAATGAAGATTAAACACATGTAATCAAACCTTGTCACCATAACAGAAGCCTTGAGTGATCATGGGGTAGGACAAAGATTTTCTTGTGTTCAAACAGTAGTGTACTTGATGGTACTGTGAATATCTGTAGAGATAACAGAGGCCAGAGATTCCAGGGTAGACAGAGGTCAGTCATAGTTACACAATGGTAGGAATCAAGTTCCATCTAAATAACAAGTAAGTGAATATAATACAATTAGCACAATCAGAAAGAACTTGAAGTTAGTTTGATGTGTGCATGTGTGTGTATGTGTGTGTGTTTGTATTTGTATCAGTACGTGCATGTACAGATGCACATGCATACATACAGAGACCAAAGAAGAACAGCGGGCTGTCTTCCCCTCTCTTTCTTTCCCACCTTATTTCCTTGAGACAAAGACTTCAGTGAACCTGGAGTTCATCATATTTCAGTGATCATGTCTCCTCTTTCCTTAGCAGTGGGCTTCATTGGCATCAATGACCATACGCAGTTGGCTTATTTGAGAGAAAGAAATACAGAGAAAGAGGGAGAGAATGGGTGTGCCAGGGCTGACAGCCACTGCAAAGAAACTCCACATGCATGCACCCTCTTGTGCATCTGGCTTATGTGGGTCCTGGAGAATGGAACTGGGATCATTTGGCTTTGCAGGCAAATGCCTTAACCGCTAAGCCATATTTCCAGCTCTGCTGTTGTCTTTTTAGTGTGGAGGCTGAGCATTGATTTCAGGATCTGCAGAGTCCTGAAAATAGTGGAAAGACACCAGAGATTTTTCCCAATTCTCCTCGTATTTTTCTTCATTTTTTAAGCTCTTGGCTGTTATTTTAAAGATAAATGGTAATCTCTCACTATTAGCAATTTGTTACCCCTCAAATGCATAATGTCTAGCCCCAGTAAAGGGAATTTATAGAAAATATGTTATAAGTCATCACATGCTAGAATATGAGCTAATTGGCATTTACTGGCCATCTCTCCCTACAGGGAAATTAATAAAACAAGTCAAATTATCTTTGAAAGCCATATCTATTATTATAATAGTGTATATCATCTTAATCTTAAGGAGATAGGATATACATTCGATAATATTTGACAGAGGACATGATCTTAAAAATTTAATTATATTTGTTCTTAATATTTTTTTCAGTTAGATGTGTGTGAGGAAGTAAGAATAATAGCTTAAATTTTTCTGCACGCATCTGCAATTAGAAATTATAGTCTTTGAATATGTGATTAAACATAGCCTACTGCTAAATACATTTCTGACTAAAAACTCAAGAAATTATGTCAGATAAAAATAAATCTTCCTTCCTTTCCTTCTTTAGTTCCATAGTAATTATGTCAAATAGCACCTGTGTGCCAGTATTCATTCCAAAAGATTAGGATTATGTAAATTTGAATTATAATGTTAGAGAAGAGGGTTCCATCCAAACATTCCCTTCATAACCTGAATTCTGTTTTACCACAGTATTTTTCAAGATCAGAGTTAGTTCATAGGTCAAGAATGAATGAATGGAAATATATGTGGGAACTAGTTTTCATAGTTTTCTATAATACTGTATTACATATAATCCTTATATTACATATTATCATAATATACTTATGTATGATCAACTTTTATTATATGTATTGGTTATCATTGAACCTCATTTTACAAATGTGCTATTTTTATTTTAAATTCTGTTTTGCATCTCAAAAGTTACATATTATGAGAAATGGAAGGTACCTTAGGCTTAAGTTTGCTTGGAATATTAACCTGATTTATGAGAGAAATAAAATACACATAACATTGCAGAAAGAGTGAAGACCAAATGTATGGCAAATCCTTGAATTTATTAGTAATTTTCTGTTAGGTGCCACTAGATGTTTCCCTATAAGACACACAGAAGTATAGGTACATTTGGGGAATCTACCTCTGCTTTCATTAGACAAGATTTTCTGTGTAGTCCAGGCTGGCCTTCAGTTCTTGAACTCTCAGGTCTCCTGCCTCAGATTCTTCCACCCTGGTATTACAGGCATGCAGCACCTTATTTAGCAGGTTGTTTTTATTGTTTTAGGATATTGTTTTAGGATAGGGAATATTGAGTCATTATTATGTCACCGTATTTTTTGTTATTTTCCTTATCAAAATATTGGAATAGTTTTTTTTTTAATGCAATACTTTCATTTTTTTAACTATGTGATGTTTTACTTAATCTTGATTCTGAGGTTCTAAATTTGAAAACTGTAACACTTCTTTTGTTTTATGAGAAAAATCACAGGAGTGGAGATATGACTTAAGTTATTTCAAAACAATATTTATGATGTCAAATAAGACTATGGTGAGTCCTCAGTGATGATGCATTTTCTTCACATACAACATTGGTTAAAAATAGTGTTTATGGGCTGGAGAGATGGCTTATCGGTTAAGCGCTTGCCTGTGAAGCCTAAGGACCCCGGTTCGAGGCTCGGTTCCCCAGGTACCACGTAGCCAGATGCACAAGGGGGCACACACGTCTGGAGTTCGTTTGCAGTGGCTGGAAGCCCTGGCTGCCCATTCTCTCTCTCTCCCTCTATCTGTCTTTCTCTCTGTCTGTCACTCTCAAAATAAAAAATGAACAAAATATTTAAAAAATATAGTGTTTATATGGGCTGGAGATATGTCTCAGTGGTTAAGGGACTTGCTTGCAAAGCCTAATAACCTGGGTTTGATCCCCAGTTCCCACATAAAGTCAGATTCACAAAGTGGTGCATGCATCTGTAGTATGTTTACAGTGGCTAAAGGTACCTCTCTGTCATGATTTCTCTCTGTCCTTGCAAATAAATACCATATTTTAAAAAAATATTAGAGTTTATACATTGATAAAAGTTATGATAATTTATTCCTCTGTGAACTGCCTGTCCAGTTCTTTGCCCCATTTTGTGAGTGGGTTGTTAACTAGCACAATGGTGAAGGAGATAGACACAGAGAACAATCAACCTCTACCAAATCAGATATCCAGATACACAGAGGCACCCAAGACCTCAACACGGAAACAGACTTAATATGATCCCACCATGGCTCAGGGAAATTTGAAGAAGAGGCGGCGGAAAGAATGTCAGCCACATGTGGGGTCATGACACACAGAGACATTTCCTCCTACCAAAAACTAAAGGCTAACTCCACAATATATGACCCATATATCCCAACTAGGAGGGTCCCTGTGGAGGGGAGAGGACAGGGAGGAGGCTAAGAATGGTACCAACTTGAATATGTTCACTGACTCCAAAAAAAAAAAAAAAAAAAAAAGCCAGGTGTGGTGGCACACGTCTTTAATCTCAGCACTCAGGAGGCAGAGGTAGGAGGATCACCATAAGTTTGAGTCCACCCTGAGACTACATAGTGAATTCAAGGTCAGCCTGAGCTACAGTGAGACCCTACCTTGAAATACCAGGAAAAAAAAAAAAAAAAGCAATGATAATATTAGCAATAGGGGTAACACTTCCTGTGATTTTCTGTCCTAGATGCTTCTAGATGCTTTCATAACACTCTCTTGCAACAGTGACTTATCTGTTTTGGAGAGAAGTGACCTGTTATAAAATAGGTAAATCAAATACTACAGATAAAAAAAAAAAAAGAACTATACTCTTTTCCCATATCCTGAACTGAAAGAATGGGAGAATCTAATTCATTACTGCAGCTAGGCTCCCCACTGAATTGTATCTTCTGCATTTCATAGCATTTTAATAGCCAATTGTCTCTATATTAACATTGGCCTTTTATTTGGAAACTATTCAGACATTCATTTGGTTTGTGTGTGCCATGTTGAAATTTTTATTTATTTCTAATTTTGAAATTTTCATATCACTCCCAACCACCCTCCCTTACCTCTCCCCTCGTATTATCACTTTTCTTCATTAATCCTCATCTTACTTTCATGCCTTTTCTTTATCATCCATTGAGTTAAAGTTGGGTTACTTATATGATAATTGGTGGAAGGTTATTTACAGTAGAATGGGTAACTTACCAATGATTATATTACTCATGAACCTGACTCTCCATTTTATGTGAAACAGAAAATTGTTGAAATTTATTTTTATTGAGCATTAAATTTGTAATTGTATTTGTATATATTGAAAACTTAATTAGTATATGGACCACAGCTAACATGGTAAACATTTAAAACATATAAATGTTTTATATTTGTTTAACATTGACCATAAGACTGAAATATAAAACCCCAATCACAGCCCCAGGGTTTGGTGCTGTAGGTGTGAGTAGATGGTTGAGAACTTTAAGAATGAGTGGCCCCTAGAGTGACAGTAAGCATATCCTATTGGGTTGGGGAAAGGGAAATAATTTGCTATCAGACCTTCATAAGTACAGAACACATGCATTGGTCTGTTAAATATATAAGCAAACACTTCCACTGCCTCCAGGATATGTGAACATTGGAAGTGAAGATGGGCCCACTGTTGAGTGATGTGTGTACCCAGAGAAGATGGAGTGATTAAAAACAAACTCTTCAGATTCAGGAAAGGGAAGTTATACCTTAAAATGCCTTCTGAAAATCTCTGGAACTATTTCTAGAGTGATAGATAACAGAAACTCAGGTGTTGGCTTTACTCACAAGCTTTTGACAAGGTATTGCCTAGGAGATTAATGAGTATTGGGGAGATTGGAGAGAGGGAATAAAGAAAACCATTCAGAAAATAGCCTCATAGGAAAGAAGTGTGAGGTTCATCATTGTTTTTCTCTTTATAAAGAATTGGGCCAATTTGTATCAAACTCACATTAATCAGTTTATGCTACAACAAATGAAAATTAATTTTTGAGCTGTTTATTTTCTTGTGTCATAACCTATTCTATAAATATCTTTGTACTTACAGTATCTTGTTTCAAAATATAACATTTATTTATACCTTTTTGGCATTGTGAAAACCACTTGTCATTTAAATTTGAATAGAAAACTATGATGGATCAAATTATATTTATCACTTAATGTAAGAGCTTTAGCAAGCTTGGTTTGTCTTTCAGATTGAATATGCCATTTTGAAACTTTATATGGTATCTCCCTAAGAGCACACCAGGGCTTCTAGCCAGGGTAAACAAATTCCAGACACATGTGCCATATTGTACATCTGGTATTATGTCGGTACTGTGGCCTAGAACCACAACCTTTAACCACTTAGTAATCTATCAAGCCTCTTCATATAATTTCTATGAGAATTTTAGTATATGAACCTACTGTAGTTTAATAATAATACCTTCCATTAGCATCATTATCTCCCTCCAACAAATTTCATCGAACCTAATCCTCTTTCCATGTAGTCCTTATATTATTATTTTATGTTGTACTCTTTTATTGTTTTCTTCCATCATCTATTCCAAAGTGTTGTTGGGCTCAATATTGTACAGTTTTATGCAGGAAATGACTTCTACTGTGTGATCATGAATGCATCAATCACTTCATGTCTAGAGGCCAGTGTCGGTAAGTACTCTTCCCTACCTGCTGGTTATTACATTTTTCCTGACCCCTTTCCACAATGCCCTCTAAACCTTGGAGTGTGTGACAGAGATGTAATTTGTACCATTGAGCTCTCAAGGGTCTCCTGTGGATATGAGGGAGGTTTCAAAACTCCCTGTCATTTTTAATGTGAGAATAATAAATCATTTTCACTTACTTTAAAAAGTTTAGAATATCCGTGAGTCACACTAGTGAGGCATTACTGGATGCCCCGCCCATTTCTGAGGTGTGAAGTTAATGTTTTCACTGTTATGTATTCATTCTATTGTCTAGACAATCTGTGGTACAAAGTCTAATATGTCTTTAGCTGCAGGAATAATGTGACATTTCCTTCCTGCAGTAATGTTATGGTGAGGGGTTTGTGCATAGAGTGATTATCATATGGGTAAGAAAAGTGAATGAGATTCTTCCTTATTAAAATGGAGCTTAAAATATATTAAGACCTGGATATAGTTTTAAATATACACATATATTTATTATTACTTTAAATCTCTTTCAAATTAAAGTACTTATCAGGACTATTCAAATTAACATGAAAGAAAAACATTGGCTTAAGATTAAGTGTTAGTTTGGAATAATAATTTTAGGTGAAAGTGTACAGTGTATGATATATTTCTTGTTATGAGTATAATAGAGATTATCTCATTTTAGCAGTAATTATCCATCTTGTGATCATTTGATATAGGTTATATAAGTAACAGAAGTCTTCACAATAAAGGTTATCATTTTGTCAGATACTTAGATATCTTAGGACTAATTGTTCAGCAGAAAAAAATTGAAGATGGTTAAAAAGGCTAATAATGACAGCTGAATTGATATACATTTTGTATTTTTTAGCATTGATTCTTCCCTTGCTGTTCCACCATCTTTTTGCCACAAATGAGATGGAACAGCTCATAGTCTTTAAATTATTCTTAGGACACAAGACATGTCTACCTTTCATTGATTCCTGAAAAATTTTTGAAGGTAAGTATATATGCTCAGACATTTCTAATCAATGGCTAATTAAGATAGCTCTTATTCTCTTGAGAACTCAGTGTGTCCATTCCTGCAAGAACAGTGGAGTTACAAAATGACATTAAATAAATTGAGAATTTTTAAGAAAAAAAAAAAAAACTTTCTCATGGAGTTTTGGACATGAGATTGCCAATGTTTCAGTCTTTTCACTTGATATTTTTAAATGTGCTTGTGAAAAACCAAGGATGCTCTTACTTATATAACCAGTTTCAGTTACTTGAAGGGTATGTTGACAGCATAACATCTTCAAGTTTTTAATAGTTTAAGTGGATCTGAGTTGTTTTTAATCAAAGCACATGTTAATTCCAATCACAGTGCTTTTTAATTTTACCCAAATAAAATTATTAGAATGATAATTTGCATAATCTTGCTTATAAATTCTAACTCCATATTAATTTTCTTCTTTGGGGTCCTTTGTTTCTCCATGAGGAATGGGCTCTTCCTATGTAGTAGATGTATAGGAGATACGGGGGTATGGTGGTTTGATTCAGGTGTCCCCCATAAACTTAAGTGTTCTGAATGCTAGGTTCCCAGCTGATGGATATTTGGGAATCAATGCTCCCTGGAGGGAGTGTATTGTTGGGGGCGGGCTTATGGGCTTTATAGCCAGTTTCCCCATGCCAGTGTTTGGCACACCCTTCTGTTGCTGTGGTCCATCTTATGTTTGCCAGGGGGTGATGTCCACCCTCTGCTCATGCCATCGTTTTCCCCTGCCATCGTGAAGCTTCCCCTCAAGCCTGTGAGCCAAAATAAACCTCTTTTTCCCAGAAGCTACTCTTGGTTGGGTGATTTCTACCAGCAATGCGAACCGGACTACGACAGTAAAGTGATACCAGGAGTGGGGTTGCTGCTAGACACCTGACTATGTGGCTTCAGCCTTTTGTAGCTGATTTTCAAGAGGAATGTGGAAGGATTTGAAACCTTGGCCTAAGAGATGCCTTGCAGTGCTGTAAGTACAGCTTGATGGTCTATCCTGGTCAGAGCTGAAAGACCTGAAGGCAGTAAGAACTATGGACTGTGAGGTTTGGCTTATGAGGGTGAGAAAGAGCTTTGCTTGGACTGGGCTAGCAGTCTGTGTGATAACCTTGCTCTTATGCCCATGTCCTGAGAAGTTGTGCAGGGTTGCTTTGCGTAGAAATGAACTGGTGTGTGCAGAGGGATATGGCACAGAAAGAAAAATCTTTGGGTGAACTGCTGCCTGTTCAGCTGCAACTGAAAGATTACAACCTGTGAGATTGGGCCAGCTGACCAGCACTGGGGCAACAAGAAGAATGTAGACTCTTTTGAAGGGGCCTGAGTGCTCAAGGAGTATCCTGTTCTTCAAAGTCTGCTTCATTTCCCCCCTGGATTAACAAATTGGCACACTACCGTGTATCGTGGAATATAAGAAATGCTGGAAAGAGGGTCATTGAGTTTGCAACACGGTCTTGTGTTTTGGAAATGGCCATGGGCACATGGGCAGTGTGAAGCAGGTTTGCTGGTTGCCTGCATAGAGACCCCATGGGGCCATGAAGATGAACCGTGGTTTGCAGTGGAGTCCCAGTGGAGATGCCCAGACCATGAAATGGCTGCCAGGGAGCTGCCGGCCCTGATGAAGTTTCCCAGGACTGTGAGTAGCCTAGCTGGAGGGGCGGAATTGGAATGCCAGAGACTTGTTGCTGGTTAGAATTATTGGACTTGAAGATTTGTCACTGGCTAGAGTTGCTGGACTTAAAACTACAGAGTTTGATATTTGCCCTGGTTGTTTAAATCTTGTATTGGTTGAACGTTTCTTTGCTATGCCCAATGCCATCTTTTGCAGTGTGAATATTTATTCTGTGCCATTATGGGTTTTTTGAGGTTATTTTTTGGTATTACGGCTCAGTTAAAAGATCTTGAACTATGGGAATGTATGAACATCATTGGAATTGATAAAAACTATGGAGACTTTTAAAGTCAGACTGAATACATTGTATTTTACATCATGTATGGATATCAGTTTATGGGGGCCAGGGGCGGAATGTGGTCGTTTGATTCAGGTGTCCCCCATAAACTTAAGTGTTCTGAATGCTAGGTTCCCAGCTGATGGATATTTGGGAATTAATGCCTCCTGGAGGGATTGTATTGTTGGGGGTGGGCTTATGGGCTTTATAGCCAGTTTCCCCATGCCAGTGTTTGGCACACCCTTCTGTTGCTGTGGTCCATCTTATGTTTGCCAGGGGGTGATGTCCACCCTCTGCTCATGCCATCATTTTCCCCTGCCATCGTGAAGCTTCCCCTCAAGCCTGTGAGCCAAAATAAACCTCTTTTTCCCAGAAGCTACTCTTGGTTGGGTGATTTCTACCAGCAATGCGAACCGGACTATGACAGGGGGCTACTACCCCTATTGGTTGAAAAAGGAGAGTGGGTTCCACAGGTCTGCTTGGGTCTAGGAATGAGAGTTGCTTTGAACTTGCATGTGTACATGGTCTAAATAGGAGGATTCTTCCAGATATAAATATTATGATATGTTGTGGTTCAGTTTAAGAAAACAGTAATATCTGTCACCTCAGCCTGTAGTGGAAAAAGCCACATTTTTTCTTGTTTGTATCATTTAATATTGTATTCCATGTAAATTATCATCCCATGACTATCAGTCTACTTAGTGTTCTAGACATAATGGTCAAGGTGACAGCGTGACTACAACCATAAGAGGATCATCCTCAATTTGCACATGCGTCCCACTTTAATATTCACTTTTTTATATGTTGGAAATGTAGATAACTTCTGCATTTTAACAGGTTTATGCTTTACTCATGATGACAATGCATTTATTTGGACTGAGTTATCTATGAAAGCCTATAAAATCAGATTTAATTCCAGAAAATGATTATTTCCTGAATAGCCATCCGTATTTCACCAAGAACATTTAAATGTACATTCAATTTTCTTTTGTTAAGCATGAACATGACCTTTACGGAGAACACAAGACATGCATTCTTGTCCCATCGGTATAAATGCACAGTTTATGCTCCACTGTTATATCCAAGGCTACAAGTTGAATAATATAAAAAAGAAAATGTTTATGTCTCATGGTGCTGAATGTTGAGGAGTTTTGAATTCAGTTATACCTTCTGACATCAATCTTCATGCTATGTCAGCAGAATGGAAAGACAAGTGAACCTATGTAGACAGATGGAGAGGATCCATCATTTAATCCAGACTCTGTTCCTATGACAATGGACCCATTTTCCCTAGGTCAATAGCCCAAGTCTGTCACGATGATGATAGAGCCTTAAAGATCTAATCACCTCACAATACTGTCATAATGGCTGGTGGATTTCAGCCTTAGATTTGAATGGGATATTTACACCTCAGAACCATGGAAGTAAAATTTATTAAACTTTACTGAAAAACTCAATTCTTAAAGAAAAAAATCTCTGTGTAGTATTTTGAATGGATGGCCCCCGGTATATTCAGAATTTCATTGCAGTTTGTAATTTAGATCTTCAGCTACCTGGCTAGAGGAGGTCTAGCCCTAATGTCTGGAGGTGGATTTGGAATTCTAGTCTAAAGATATGGAAAATTCTTGAGCTTTACCTGGCATTCATGAAGTGTGCTTGCTTATGGTTCTGGTGTGGTTTATGGCTTTTGGGTTTGGGTGGTGGCTCTTCTGTCTCTCTGCTTGGGCCTGTGAGAGCAGGGAAGCTTCTTCTTACACTGTGGAGCTTCCCCTGATTCAATAAGCCCCTTCCTCCCAAAACTGTGCCTGGTTTGGAAGTTCATCCAAGCAACATGTGCCTATCTACTACACTCTGACACTCAAGGAGCCAAAGACTTTTAAGGGCTACATGCCAATTTGTTGGTACAGCAGAAGTTCAGTATACTTGTCCTTGTGAAAGTGAGATAATGCTTTATCTACATGTCCTGCTTATTCCTCAAACAGAACACCTACCTGCATTACAAAAGGAACCTATCAGTTGTGTAGAACACCAAAATGATTAGACATGGGGCCTCTACAATCCTTTTGATTTGAATTTGTGTTGAAGTATTCACGCAATAACTTGGGTCAAAACCACTGCTGACTATGCATAACACACAGTAAGTACCCAACAAATGTCAGCTGTTATCAATGGAAGCTTCATTTACCTAGAATTAGCATTAAAACATTTATTTCCGAAGTCCCTTATATTTTTCTCATAAGTACACTTAGCTCATTATATCCTGAATGCTCAACAAAAATGAATGTGTATACTTTCAGAACAGCAATACATGCCATTGATGTTCAATATCTTCAACCATAATATAAATTTTGTGCCTTCTCAAAAATATTTCAGTTCATCTTTTAAGTAAAACAAAAGTACATCTTATGGACCACAGTTCTGGAAGTGAAGAAATGACCCACAGTAACATGATCAATTGATAAGTGACATGAAAAAAATGAAGAGTGGGGATAATTTAGCAAAGGATATGGTGCTGAAAAGTCCCTGGTCCCTAATTCAACCTCATAACCACAAAATGTAGATGTTACAATCAGACCAGAGAACTAATGTTTCAATGAAGCTGTGGTTGGTAGGTGCACATTAGTTGTAGTGTGATTAAAATAAGGATGGATTTCATTCACAAAGCAGGTTTTGGTCTGATTGAATGATAAAATTTTGTATATTTAACTCCACTTAGGGACCAGAAATAATAATAATGAAAGTTCTCTGAGAATGCCATAAAGACTCAAAGCTAGCCTTTCTGCACAACCCCACACACACTTGAGGAACCAATGAACATGAGTCCCATCCACACAGTCATTGTCAGCCATTTACTTTATTGCAGGTTTATTTTTCCCTTTTCTTAAATATGCACATTGGTCCTCAAGTCTTTGGATGAGAGAATGGAAGAATTCCAGGACCACCAGAGAAAGTGAAGAGTGAAACGAACCTATCCCAGGATGAAGAAATGTCTTTCAGAGTTCAGTAGCATCAAGGAAGTCATTTACTGCCTACAACACTCCTAATTTTCTGAATTTATTACCCTTTGAGATAGAGACCAGTCAGTCAACTCAAGTCATGTTTTAATTACACTGATGTCAGAGTGCAACCTCTTTAACAGAAATTAAAAGTGGATGTGTTTTTTCATAAATGTGTATTTTTGCATGTATCTGGGGGTGCATGTGTATATGTGGACATGTGTGCATGTGAAGTCCAGAGGACAGCCCCAGCTGTCACCCTTCAGGCACTACGCATCCTTTTGGAGATAGGGTCTGTGAGGCCATTAGCCAGCATGTTGCATGGATCCTCCTTCCTCTGCTACCCCACTACTAGGGTTTCTACTGTATAACTGTGTTTGGCATTTTTTCCCCCTGGATTCTGGTGATTCAACTGAGGTTTTGTGTTTGTAAATCAAGCACACTGCTGACTGAGATATCTCTCCAGACTGAAAGTGATCATATTTCTACAAGTTTTTGCTAGGCCAATTCAAAATGGTGATATCTTTCAGAAATAGTTGCTAATTAAATAATTAGATAATAATTTGGAGATTGCTATGAAAAACATGTTATTTATAACATGATCAAAAAGTGCTAAGGTGATAAAGTGCATTTAGATACCTGTGACCCTACCAAGCCAGTTCAATGAATTTGTGTCATACCTAATTTTTTTTTTCTTTCCTGAGAACCCCTAAGTTACAAAAATGGTAATAATACACTACATACAGTTTTTAAGAGCAGCTGTATATTTTCCACAACAAGTGAGATTGGTTGAGTCTACATTTGTGTAGGGTAGAAAATGAATTAACAGACTTCCCACTGAATTACATGAAAATATGGATAACCCTCTCATAGGAGCAACAGCATGCAAGTTCATGGGTGGAAAGAAAGAATAATTAAATATTCCTGAACTCAAAGATTTATATTTCCATATATGTGATTTGGCTATCCTGGCCAAAAAAAAAAAAAAAAAAATCTATCAATAAAAATAGCACAACCAAAATTGCATTCCAAAAGATATCAATGGCCAGTAGGGAGGTTTTGGTCATTTAGTGAACTAAAACCTGTGGGGGGGCTTGAAACCAGGTATACCAGATGGTTGTGA
The DNA here is from genome assembly GCF_020740685.1 of Jaculus jaculus. Lineage (NCBI taxonomy): Eukaryota > Metazoa > Chordata > Mammalia > Rodentia > Dipodidae > Jaculus > Jaculus jaculus. The sequence continues at coordinate 45,680,925 of NC_059113.1, read as the reverse complement.
GGTCAAAAACATACACAGATCTACAGAGGGTTGTCTGGAACCCAGGATGCCAATAAGAAGCCACCAATAGCCGGAAATGTGCTCAGTGAGAGTGGCTTACTCAAATCAGTCACAATGAAGCATCTGGAAATAGGTTAGACTGAACACATGGGTAGGTTCTCATTGCTGGGACAAAAACTCCAGACTAGAATAAACTTATGGAAAGAGAGGGTTGAAGGGTAGGTTTTTATCATTGCAGGGAAACCATGGTATGAGGAGTAAGGTTGTCCACATCATCACAGAAAAGCAGCAGGGAGAAAGTCACAAGAGTGATGTAGCTACCAATGGCATAAAGGAGGGGGAGATATGACCTATAAAACACCAAGGCTTACCTCCAAAGGCATACCTCTTTGAGCAAGACCCTGCCTCTCAAAGGCTATACCAGCTGAAGATTAGGTATGAAGCCTAATTATGAATACATAAGGCTATGGGAGACATTACAGTCAAAACACCACAGCATGTTTGGTGATAAGACAAACAAAACACTCTGAGGGTGTTATATATTCTATATACCTAGTAGCAGGGTCCTGGGGGTGGGGGTGGGGGTCCTGCCATCAATGAAACCATGGTATTTTTACTTAACTTTTGCAAAATTCATGGCCTCTGGATTCATTTTTAAAATTTCACAACCATATTTTGAGGCACTGATGTTGAACAGAGCATACTTGAAGTGCTGTCATAGAAACCAAGAAAAATTGCAATTTCTTATCACATTGTCATATAACATTTACAATCTATATTAAAACTAAGTGCAGACTGAACTCATCTGCTATGGGTAACAGCACCCTCCATTTAATGTGATATGAGCCATAGGGACCTTGCAACCAATATTTATGATCTAACAGGTTTCTTATTTTTAATTTTATAATTCAACAGTACTTAAGGAAACAGAGGAATACCTCTTTTTTTTCTAAAATATGTTCTCTTTTTTTGTTGAATGGATGAGGAGTCAATACATTATCTAGTAAGCTTGATTAGAAGACATGCACTTTTCAGACATTTATCAAAAGTATACAGTATATTTTCTGCATGGAAGCTCAGCTTTTCTCCAAGTACTTTAAAACAGGGTAAGATTACTGATGGCTTATAAAGAAAGCCTTCATTTATTTATTGAGTCACTAAATCTAATTAGGTCGATTATTCTTAAAAACTCCATGGTAACTCACAAAACCTGAAGGACTGATTCACATAGATTCCATACTTGAATAGCTTATTATTAGTGCAAAAGAACTCAGAACACTGCCTTGCTTAAGAAGCTGTCAGATTTTCTATTCATTTCAGGAGTTTATAAATTAACGATGGGAGTATTTCTGGCTGAACTTTGGTAAGCTTGACTCTGTCAGCTTTGCTATCTTCAATCCCTACTGTATTTTTCCTGAACACCTTTACCCTTCATGTCTCTTTGTTCAAGGTTCATATGAAAACTATATCCAGTGGTCACAGGATATACTAATAGTGGTTTAAAACAGGTGGGTGGGGAAATACCATATTTGCCTTTAATTTGATTTGACAATCAGAGGTTCTTTAAAATACCCAAATAATGTAGATGTATCAAGCCCTTTGTTTTCCTAACCTTACTGAATAATAAGTGATGGTTATAGGAACTTAATGTAGAAACTGTGCAAACTATGACTTATGTAAAGGAAACATTTGTTTTATATTTGGGAATGTATATCACAAATATATAAAAAGGCCCCAACTCAGGACCCCAGAGAGGCAGGTTATTGATCACAAACAATCAAGTAGTATTGCTTTATAATAAGAAGTGAGTACTAAGAATCTTTTTCTCTCAACTTCGTGACTCATACCATCTGTTGAAATCACAATTATGGAAAAAATAACATCTTACTGAGGACAGAAGAGCAGAAGGAGTGCTCAAGTAAATGACTGAAATGCTTCTCTGGATAGGCAGTAGATTATTGGTTTGTACTTCCACATTGCAAGGGCTGACATGGTCATTGCATGGGTCAAGTTTTCTCAACTGTACAGATGGTTACTTAGTATATACTGTCAAATCTGCTTCTGAGTTTTAAGGCTAGAATGATGAATTCATGTATGGAAGAGTGAGAGACAATGTAATGATTTGAATATGAAATTTAGCTATTCCTTTAGTCTCATATGGTTGGGATTAATTTACATACTCAGTCCCGGGCTGGTGGCAATTTGGGTGGAGGATCATTGCTGGAGGAAGTGTATCACCCTGGGTGGACCTTGAGGTTTATTACTAGCCCAGCTCCAAGCCCAGTATTTAGACTACTTCTACCCAAACATAGATAATGAGATCATTCTCCTTCCATCCTTTCTCTATCATTAAGAAAATTTACATTGAAACTGTAAGCTTTAAATATGTCTTTTCCTCCCATATACTATTTAATGGGTGTCTTGTCCAGAAACAAGAAGGTAATTGCTAAAGAAGGCATGATACAGAAAAAGTGGCTACTCAGTAGTAATTGTGTTTCCTATATTTTTTTTTATGTATTTTACTTCTTGAAAGGAAACATCATCCAACCCTTCCATGCATATTGCCTTCACGTGACAAAATTTTACAAAATTATCTTTAATCTAAAAGACCATGTTGTCACAATCAGTTTCTTACATCAAATATTTTAACATATTTTTTATCCTTTGAAACTTTTGAAAGACTCCAGCCAAGAATCAGACAGTATCTGTTATATGAGGTTTCTGACCATGATGTCTATGAATTCATACCAAATTCAATTTGTGTCTAATTACATTTTTAACAAATCCTTACAGATTATGCTACTATTACCTTTGTCAACATTATTAATTTGGAATCATTTGCTTATTGGCTCATGTTTAGAAGAGAATTTCAAGTTTGTCCTGAATACTCCTGAAAGCAACATGGTAATGCTTATGATCATGACCTCCAGAGGTACATTCATTGTCTGATTGGCAGAACACCTTCTAATATTTCCAGATCTGCATATTGGAGGTTCTGGGTTATCAGAAATAAAGTATTTTTCCATCACCACCAGATTCCCCTTACCAATATTCTTCATATTTATTATATGTTTCACATTTGGATTTCTAGGTCATCTGGCAAGAGTACCAAGTTAATAAAATTCTCTTCTTTTCAATTGGGTAATTTTATTGCTTCCATTTCTTCCCATATTTCTAGTTAGTCTGAAATTCTGCTTTGACTGAGACAAGAATCAAGAGTGTTGACTAGATTGCCCTAAGGTTTGCCTCTTCCCTTGAGTGGAGGATAAACACTTTGGACAAAGTGGGAGCCTGTGTTATGATTGCATTTCTCCTGAAGGGAATATCATGATGCATGTGTTCCACTAGATACAGAAGGATCCAATGCAATAGGTGGGGATAGGATCTAAGTGCATAGCTGATAAAAAAAAAAGCCACATTTGCCAAGATTATTTTTTTGTCCCTGGACACTTACTAAGTGCTATATCAGCATTATTGGAATTTCAAGATAGTTAAGTTGTAGGGAACTGAATGTTATCTTTGGTTTTTCAAGTCCCCATTCCTTCACATAGCTCGGTGAATTCATTCCCTAATAGATACTGTATATGTACTTGAGATGTCTTACATAAACAATATTAGTAGAATTTAATTGTATCTCTATGTATGCATGTGTTTTGTTTTATTTGACTATGAAAATAAGGGTTTTCCTTTCAATTGAAAAGGTAATTTTATTAAAAACAAATGTATACTGTAAACTGGGGAGCACCTATTAATACCCTCTCAAGGAAGTCTGTTGCTCCATACTAATAGTCATCTTGACCTGAGTGCTCAGATATCAACCCCAATTTTCCTCTCAAAGTTAAATCCGAAGGGCTGTCTGTGTTCAGCTGGAACATTCTTACAGTGATTTTCCAGAGCCCTTGATGGACTGAGGAACAGGCCTCTAGAAGCAGGTTCCAGAAATGAGCCCTCTGTAGCAGTGCCACTAGCAGGCTGTTCAGACACAGGTCACTAGCTGCTAGTTTGGGCTGGGGCGGATTTGTGGGGGCTCTGACATACCTCTTTCAATTGCTATCATGCCATTCTGACACAGGGAGTTTAGTGTAGAGGAACATTAACATGGTGTCATGTAGTGTGTCTACCAACAGTTGTGTTGGCTGTCAATCACCTTGAAGTGTGTTACATAAGTAATAGTAAAAAGTCATAAGACGCACATGAAGTCTTGTTTTTAATATTTGTGATTGTAGTTTTAAAAATGAAAATTAGTGATAATCTTAAGTTTTTATTTTATTAAGTAATTACCCTGTTTGATCAATAGCTGGAAAATTTCTGCAAACATTTTCCATCATGAAAAAGGTATGATCATACTGCAGGTGTTTGTGATGAGAAGGTGTCCCAAGGATTCCCATTCCTATTGTTTTCCCTATAATGCTACCACTGCTGCTGAGGGTCCTCTGCAGAGGACATTGGACGTCAAGAGACTTCAGCTTGGTTTCTCTTCTATAACATAAAGGGGAAAATTAGAACAATGTAACTGGTCCATGTTAAAAGCAAGAAGGAAACATTTTCTCAATGATCTTTGTAACTAGGTAAACTGAAATCAATTCTGTGTTTGTGAAGCAATGCATGAATGTGTTAGCAGTTACTTCCTCATTGCTGGGAGAAAATACCTGACCTGAAGGAACTTGTGATAGGAGAAGGTTTACTACAGCTTAGAATTGTGAGGGCAAGTTTCAACATAGCAGAGAAAACATGAAAAAAATAGGCAGTCAGTTGGGCATTATACATCCACATCAGGAAGAATGAAGTAGTTTATATGTCGAGCTTGGAACTAGGCTATACACTGTAAAGCCTGCCAACATCACATCTTCTCCAACAAGAATCTGTCTCCCTTAAACCTCACAATGTTTCCAACTTGCTGCCATCTAGGGACAAAGTATCAGGATTGATCACAAAAGCCACGAAGCTATGGGTACAATTTGCATTCAAGCCAACACATTGTGTTCATTGTTTTTGTTTGTTTGTTTTATTTTTGGGTAAGCCCAACAGACTGGCCTTTTTTAATGTGAGAGGGAGAGAGAGACAGACAGACAGAGAAAGAGAGAGAGAGAGAAAGAGAGAGACTTGGCATGCCAGGCCCTCCAGCTACTGCAGCCAAACTGCAGATGTGTGTGCCAACTAGGGCACATGCACAACCCTGCATGCTTGCATCACATTGTGCATCTGGCTTATGTGTGACCTGGAGAATCAAACATGGGTGCTTAGGCTTTGCAGGCAAGGGCCTTAACTGCTAAGCCATCTCTCAATCCCTGTTTTCAATTTTGTTAGTAGAAAATAAAGTAAACAAAAGTGAGGACTTTCTCCTTACAGTTATTATAGAAAACAAGTTGAGCAGAAGAATATTGTGAAGTTGCTCTTGTCCTATACTTGATCTGTGTTGCTCCACAATTTTGTATGTTTCCATCATCTACTACAGCAAAATGAACTCATATATATTAAGATTAAGGATTTGCAAAGGTCAGACTTCATTTTGTGGTTTATTCTGTTAAAATGTACAAAGCTTTTAAATAAATCAATCACCCAGCCAAATGTTATTTTATCAAAAGAAAACCTTACCAAGAATGAATTAAGTGTTAATTTATAATGACTTGTTATAACACATGGTTAAATTGAGTCATCCTTCAAATCAACAAATGATGTCAGCTACTCAGCTTGTCCCAAGTGCATGGAGAACTAGCCTAGTACCCAACAGATATCCAGACAGAAAGGTGCAAATATAGAGGAACAAATAGAAACATCACATTTAAAAACCTGTTAGTAGTACCTCTGCAGGGGCCCTTCTCATATCTCATTATAACTGGTGATTGATGGTCAAAAATAATTCTTTAATGTACAAATCCTTGAGGTTTTGGCAGACATAGTTACTGCTTGTTTACTTATGTCACTTGATTGCTGTTATTTTGAACAATATGTGCAAGAATACATGGAACAAATATGTTTATGAATTTGTGCTCACTCGTCTTCAGTTTAGAGGTATGGAATAAATGTCTCCATGTATTCCATGTTTCTCTCAACATAGGTCTTATTCCTTAAGTGTTCCTTGCATGACAGGGAAGCTTTGTAAATATCAGAGATCATTGACCTAGCTTACAGCCAGGGCAGCTGGACTTACCAAGCCCTAGGCTGTATCTTGCAGTTGTGAACAGGATCCTAGAGAATTCTTGAAACACCTGCCTCAAAACCCAGACTTGGAGAAGTTTGCTGAAGACTTAAGAGACACTGGTTCCCATGCAGACCAGTGTATACAAATACACAGATTTAGCAACATGCAAATATAAAATATTTGGAATTTCTTTTACAAGAAACATCATGTTTAGTCCTAACAAGTTCTGTGAATTTCCATGAATATCACCAGTTGTTTGTTTTAAAATTTTTGGTTGGAGTATTCTAAGATCATATCTCAAGTTAAGTGACCCCCAAGAATAATAACATCGTGACCAGGGTGTCTTTCTAATAATGACAGCACTTGGTGTAGCAGCCTGATCATGGCACTTTTATTTGTCATTCATGTTGAGGACTCAGGTCTTCCCTGAAAGGTGGGTCTCTGCGTGTATATGTTGATAGCTACTTTTAGCATGTTTAACTTTAAACAATAATTGAATTTTCCCAAAGACTGAATTGCTTTAGTCATTTAGAAATTCATATGCAGAAGATGGAAGTGAAGACCATTCATGAAGCCTCATTACAGGACAGGACTAGTGTCTTTAGGATTTCTTCTCCCTTGAGAATCAGATTTAGCCATTTCATTTTTTCTTTTTTATTCAACACTGAAAGGATATTTCTTTCAAGAACCTTATTTTTTACAATTCAATGTATTTTTAGGATTTTATTATTAGAAAATATAGAATGTACTGGTACTTTTACAAAAAGAAGAAAAAAATGTTACTTTTATTTTTTGGAGAATGTAAATTCTCCAAAAGGCTGACATTTTCAAAAAGGATCCCCCAAGCATCTATAGCCCCAGAAAAATGTGTGGAATGATGGGATCCTTAGCCATTCCCAAGTGCCAAACGTGGTTGTTACTGGCTAGATTTCTCCCAGTATTCTCTACATTCTCTTGAAATTGTCATGGTTTGAGTGCAACTGAGGCCCATTTGGTAAGGTTAGAAAGACTTCAGATTAGCCCTGCATGGTGGGTCTAATTAGCCTTCAACTAGTAAGTGTGGCTTCCACTCTCACCTCTCCACTGGAGGCAGTCATATCTGTATCTTGGAAATTGATGATGGCTGAAGAACACTATCTGATGGGCTAATGCAATTTCCCTTGGAGAACCAATCTGGTTTCTAAGAGCAAATCCTAAAGACCACAAATTTTCAGCTTTGACATACTTCACATAGTAAGAACTTATCTTATTTTTAGGAAACTTAGATGTAAATATGAAGGAAGGGAAATGGCATGATAGCCCTGTTTTCACAGTATGGACTAGAATCCACAGCATGTTTCACACTTAACGTTTTTCTTTGTTAAAGTATTACATCCACATAAATTGAGCTTATTTGCAAGTAATCAGTTTTTAAATGGTGATTACTATATAACAGGTTTTTAGTTGTTTGTGTGCATAAACTATGACCAATTGTTTGGGGTTTTGTTTTGTCACAAGGTTCAGATCAAACCCAGGACCTTTCACATGTAAGATAAGCTACATGACCATCTCTATGGGTTTAAATTATATGACATTTCAGAGTAATACATAAATCTCTCAGTAGTTACCATTTTCACGTTGAATATTCATATAATTATTTTTGCTTCTAATATATTTTTAAATTATATATTTCCCTCTGTCACAATTTCAACAGTTCAGTAATGTCCAAGTGTAAATTCACTATAAACATATATGCCATACTATTTTATAATTAAAACTTCGTAATTTTATTGGAACATATGTCAAAATGAACTTAACTTTCAGTAACTCAGAAAAAATAAGATATAATAACCATTAAAACCTTGTGTTTTAGACATAGATCATTGAAACCTCCCCCAAACTCAATATTATAGATTCTTCCATTTTATGACTTTTGAATATGAAAACATGTGGGTATGTGAATTGTGCATAAATCCATTAATGATCATGTTTACTAGAAGGGTTTATTCCCATTCCTATGAAGTAAAGCACAGTTACATGCTTAAAATTGACAGTTGCTTTTTTATCTGTTTTTTTTTAAATTAGTTGTATACCCAGTGAATAGTCATCTTGGTACCATTGTTAGCCTCCTACCTGTCCTTCATCCCCCTGTCCCCTCTTTGTTGAGGTATATGGGTCATGCATTGTAGAGTTAGCCCTCATTTATGGGTAGGAGGAAATGTCTCTGTGTATCATGACCCAACATGTGGCTCTGACATTCTTTCTGCACACTCTTCCTCAAATTTCCCTGAGCCAAGTTGGGTTCATTTTAGGTCTGCTTTAGTGATGTGGTCTTGGGAGCCTCTTTGTCTCTGGATATCTGATTTGATAGGAGTTGATTATTCTCTGTGTCAATTTCCTTTACCCTTGTGCTGGTACCAGGTTCACCAAGAAAATAGCATCCTTGCTTGTTGTACCAATTATTCTTAGTTTCAGCTGGGGCCCTTTTGAGGTATGATAGGGTGGTTCTCTTCTTAGGATCTGTGACAGTTATTTTACCTATGTCCATTTGTTATAATTTGTGTCTGATTTTATTGATCATATGTTCCTTTAATCTTATGGAAAATATATCATCCACACTAACCATCCAACAGAGAAGTACATTTTTATTTACATTGTGATGAAATTATTTGTCCTCTAAAAGTGCAGCATATAAACTAATAAAGGCATTTGTTTATGCAAGGTATTTAATGAATTTAAGTGCTTTCAAATATAGTTGTGCTATGTTAAAATTTATATCAGCATATTTTCTAAGAATACTGTGCAAAGTGTATTATGTAGGTAATTGTTTTCTATTTGTTTTATAAAATTTACATGATAAAAATGTGCTCAAAAGTTGCTATCTAAGGATCTTGGAAAAAAAAATTCTAAATGTATAAACAAAGAGAATGCTAGTATTTTACAATATATAGTGAACCCAAGGACTTGCTGAGTGGTATAGATTGAGAAAACTAAGGTCTGATATACCTTGTACCAGGATTTTAAGAAAAGTCCAAGGGGACAAGAGTGTAAAGGAAATGTAACTAACTTATTGATGATAATACAAAGAGAATCTTCCAGGTAATCATGACCAAGGATTGCTTGTTTTCTCCTAACAATAAGAAAGCCAGATACAAGTGCCCTACTAACAGAAGGACATCTGCAGTAATTCTCCCCACCTCCCACAATGACATGGTGAAGGAGAGTAAAGCCTCCAGCACTAGGCCAGCTAGAAGGAACAATTAGCAATTAAGAACAGAAACCGCTTTAGTGATATCAATGTGGTGAAGAAGTCTGCATTTTAAGAACTGGGAGATATACAATCTCAAACAATGCTATAGCCACTGTAAACCCTGGGCCCGGAAAGTACTAAGTTCTGTTAAGATGAACTCAAACGGATGGATGGGAATTAACCCAAGACTCAGGCAGGGCAAGGAGTGACATAAAACCAGTAGAACAAGGACACTTAGAGAAGGTCCGTGTCGGAAATAGGGAGATTTTCCTGCAGAAGCACATTGGCTCATAATTCACCAGGATTTTTGAAGGAGCAGGGAGTAAGGTTCATAACAATAACTGATAATAGGCCAGAGAGATGGCTTTGTGGGTACAATTGTTGCCATGAAAGGACAAGAACCTGAGTCTGAATCCTCAGCACCCATATAAAAACTCCCAGTGTCTGGGAATGCAAGGTGGGAAAATGACTAGTGCTTACTGGCTTGTCTACTCAAATCTGTGAGGTCTGGGTTCAGTGAGAAATTTTGTACCAAAAATTAAGGTGGAGAGAAACTGGGAATCAAAGCTTCAGTTTCCCTCTCACCTCTGCATGCGTGTTCATACCCATACACGTGGCACCCACATACAACTACACTCACACACATAAAAAGCATACCTGCACATATGTGTGCACAACACATACACACAGACCCCCAAAATAAAACCAATCAACATAGCTGTATTGTTTCCCAGCTATTTGTATATTATGAGCCATTTAAAAATTAAAATATCCATATCCCCATTTTCTACCAAGGCTTTTGTTTGACTTAAAGACTCAATTTCAGCAAGCACTGTGGTTTTTGTCAAGAGTGGGAATTGAATCTTAAACCTCCATTTATAAACCTGATCCCTTTTCTTTTGTTCAGGGAGGGTGGAGTAGGCATTCCCGAATGTTGTCTGCAGAGGGCACTGAGTGATGCTGGAATTATGCTCTATACAATGGTGGTATTGGGGGGTCAGCTATTTTCAAAGTTCATATTGAAAAAGCAACTTCTGTATGCTCTTGCATTATTAATAAAAGGAAAATTATTAATAGGTAGTAGTTTCATTTCATCCTTAAACTGCATATGTGTTTTATATTAACATAAGTTTTCCTAAAAAGAGCCACATTATTTGATAAATAAAAATGTTCCTGTACTTACTAGCTGTGGCTCCTTTGTATATTGTCCTAACTGTGTTGCTCTGTTACCTTTGTAACATTGCATTGATATATTTAAAATAGTAACATCATAAACCTTATAGGTTACATTGTCCTTTGAACTAATCACCCTTTTGCTTAAATTTTAAAAGAAGTAACCCCTTTGAAGGCAACTGCAAATGTCGTTTGGAAAAATCACCCCTCCCCTCATCAGTATTAATCAGAAACGTTTGAAGTACTTGCCAGGCATAAGGAGAAACTTTGCATTTTATTTGATTCATCAAATAATCAGATTCATTTCAGATTGTTGTTATACAAAGGATTTTCATAACCAAATCATACTTCAGATTAGCCCACATTCTACAAATGTAGATAGCATTGTATGTTGTGACTCTTGTTTAGAGGTTTCCAGCAAACATGACTTAATTCTTCAAGCCATTTTGCTTTAACTTCAACAAGTAGTTGTGATGAGTTGGAACAGACACTTTTCACTATTTAACATCATCTTGCCATATGGATAGATATGATCCTTGATCTTTGCTCAAAATTGCTAGAAATATGAAAGTTGAGGGTACCATGAAATTTTGCAATATGTATTTATATGAAAATTAAGATGATATGGACCAATTTTTGGAAAACTCTTAAGTTACCAAGTAATTCAATTGGAAATCTCTTTTATTTTTAAGTAGTGTGGGATTTATTGGCTGTAAGTAGCTGACTCTGGGAGTGCTCCATTATGGTTGAGGCCTGTAAAACTTTTGGCTAAACACTTTAGTGTACTCAGTAGCACCACCAGATGACAGTTGAGAGAAATGGTAACTAAAAATGCCTATACATGTTCCTTCAGTCAAAGTTATCTCTCTGTTATTGGTGAACTATTTAATAAGGGAGTGGAAGGCGAGGTTGAATGTCATCCTAGAAAGAGAACACTGTATTCAAATGGTTTCCCAGAAAAAAAAAAAATCATATTGCCGTAACTTTTCTTTTAAACAAACATTTTCTTTTTAATTGAAAAGAAATTGTTATGGGGTCAAGGGAGCCTTTGCATCAAAAAAAATATACATATATATAAATAATGTGTGTTAAAGAACATTCACTGGCCACTTTCACTTATGGATGTAAGTGCAAAAGAACTCCAAATGTTACATGGAAATTGAATGCAATGATACACAAAGCAATTTTCCTACATGTAAGTTATTCCAAGTATATATGTGTGGTTTAGCATTAGAAAAACTCTTACATGTGCCACATTGACAAAATAAAGTGGGAAAAAGGCCCTGTAACTATCACAGAAGATACAAGATATTAAGTGATAAAATTTTACACTAATTTTTTTAAAATATTTTTTTGTTCATTTTCTATTTATTTATTTGAGAGCGACAGACACAGAGAGAAAGACACATAGAGGGAGAGGGAGAGAATGGGCGCACCAGGGCTTTCAGCCACTGCAAACGAACTCCAGACATGTGTGCCCCCTTGTGCATCTGGCTAACATGGGACCTGGGGAACCAAGCCTCGAACCGGTGTCCTTAGGCTTTACAGGCAAGCGCTTAACTGCTAAGCCATCTCCTCAGCCCAACACTAATTTTGAATAAAGGCATTTTCAATCAAGAAACAGAAAGAGGCTCCTTACATTTATAAATTATATCTGTTTTGCTAAATAAAAGTATTCAGAACTTCATCCACCCGAAGTCTCCAGGAAACATTATTTTTAAGGGAAAAAATAGTATTATTTATTTAATTTATTTTTATTTTTATTTACTTATTTGTTTGACAGAGAAAGAGAGAGAGAGAGAGAGAGAGAGACAGAGACAGAGAGTGAGAGAGAGCTTGAGAGAGAGCACATGAGGGCATCCAGCCACTGCAAATGAACTCCAGATGCCTGTGCCACTTTGTGCATCTGACTTATATTGGTCCTGGGAAATCAAACCTATATCCTTAGCCTTCTCAGGCAAGTGCCTTAACTGCTAAGCCATCCCTCCAGCTCTGATCCATTATTTAAAAATCAAAATTAAAATCCTATTTACCTTCAGATTTCCTAAGAAATTTTATATTGGTATTTCACTCTAAGGACGATAAGGAAATATATAAACACTCATAGGTAGATAGATACAAAATATCAAATATAAAAGAGGAACAAAACTTATTAAATATATACATTCCTACTTGGATGTACTCTAAAGGGTATGACCACAAATTGTTCACAATATAATAGAGTTAAACAGCCTAGAAGTTATGGTGTTTATAATTCTGTTCTTCAGCAATAATTTTACGATTAATGAAAGAAGTAATTTCAAGTGGCAATAAAATCTAAAGCTATTAGAAGCAAATTTTATAATAGATTTACATGAACAATACTCAAAAATTATAAGTAAAATTCAAGGTATTATTAATAAATGACAATAAGAAATAGAATATGTCAGAAATGAGAATTAGATGTTGCAAATCTTATGGTTCAGTAAAGCCAGGCATTTCCAGCAACCATAAATAGGAATATTCAGTATGAAAATCTTGATGCTTTAATTGTACAGGGTGGCTGAGGCAAGAGCATTTTAGGTTCAATGTCAGCCAAGGGTATTAATAAGACCCTTGTCTGACAACAAATCTGAGTAAATCTTCCTAGTCAATTTATATATTAAGTGACATTTCAAAAATAACTGCAGGGATATTTTATTGAACCCTGATGATCAGATTAAGAAGAGTGTAGTGAATCAGCACCTCAGAGAACAACACTAAGACAAAAAAATTGAAGATGAAGAACCCCTACCAAAAATAATAAGACACATAAAATATTTATTACCCTAAAAGCAATAGAGAGTTTAATATATGTTGATTACTTCACAATCTCACATCATGTTCTAAAAGTAACTGGATGCAACTATTTGGAAAGTAATGGACTTGATGAACCTTAGTGTCTTGACATGTTCTGAAAGAAAGTGTAGGCAGTGGATTTCTGTACAGATAACAAGTAATTTAATCATAAATGTACAGCGATAGAGGTGTAGTTCAGTGGGAAGAGTACGTGCTAGTATGCACAAAACCCCGAGTGTCATTACCAGAACCCCATAAACTGGGTATGGTGATACAAACCTGTCGTTTCAGGACTACAGACTTGGAGGCAGGGTGTTCAGTAGTTCAAATCACCCTCAGCTACATAGGATTTCAATGACAGCCTAAGTAACATGAGACCCTGACTCAGAAAACCAATGCAACAACACAAGCAAGAATGACAAATATACTGTTAAATCCATCAAATCTTGGATAGCTCAATAGTATTCAAAATATCAGGGTACAAAAAGAACCAAAACCCACTTTTTTGATACATGTAGGATTCAAACATTCAGTCTAAACGAAAACAGTCATTTTGTCTCTTCTTCCACCTCTGCATTTCAAAACCAGCCATTTAGACGAAACAGCTCATCAGAAAGTTTACTCTTTTCCTTCTACCTAACCCTAGTAACTTCCCAGGGTGGAGTGCAAGAGCTTGTTTATATTTCATACTTTTTGTACTTTGAGGAAAAAAAGGTCAAAAGGAAAACTAGTATTTGAAGGAAAAAAGGGACCAAGTAAAAGATAAATTCAACAAATAATCTCATGAGACTTGGCCTCACACTCACGGGGTTCCAGTTATTACAGATGACTACCAGTCCCCTCTCCCCACCCCACCTGTGGTTTATTCTGCAAATGTTTTGGGAACTAAGAAGCCAGTCTCTTGGATTAACTAATGCCTGCTAGTACTTTCTAATTGCTCGTATTTGGTTTCTTGCTTTAAAAGAAAAGTAAAGACAAGAATGGTAGACCAGTATTGAAGTTCTGTAGTGTCAATTCTTATTAAAAGTGAAGAAACAATAATTTGATCACCAAAATTGATATACTTAAAACCTAACACCATTCTAACAAAGGCATTTTTTTTTTTAAATAGTTGTTTCAGGCTCTGTGATCTCTTTATAAGTTAACAAATAAGTCTGTTTTCTTCAAACTTCTGCAATAATTCTTTAAAAATCTAAAAAGTTAGATAGCAAGCTAACATTTTATGTGCTCTCTACATATAATTGTAAACTTTTAATAAGTTGAATGCTTTGATTTTGATAACTGGATCTCCATTTGATATTTTCATTTGTATAACTTATTTGTCATCTGATAATTTTTATGTGCCAGTCCCAGACATACCATGGAAAGTTTTCTTTGCATTTTAAAATATCTGAGTCTTGAAGAAAAAGTGATGATAATAAATTAAAGTTGAATTACAAAAAAGAAAAATGATAAACACCAACCAGAAAAATGTGCAAAAATCTGAGGATAACCCAGATGCTCACAGAAAAACTCCATATAAAAGTGACATGTTTACAAAATGACATATTGTATACGAGATACAGCTCTATGAAAAATGTGATTGGGTGTCAGAACTACATGATTTGATGAAAAGTGAACATCTGATAGGTTGTTAATTGTATAAAGCACAATGCAAGCAAACTGAACACATTTTAAACAAAAATAGTTTTCATAAAATGTGCATTTTATTTTTGTACAATGGGTGGATTTTTAATTTTTTTTAAAGGTTATACTTTTATTTCTCTTCTTCCCCACCTCCATTCCACTGAGGGTGCAGTAGAGGTGAAAGAAACATTGTAAGAACCACAGGGTGGGTAGGAATATCCTGATATATTGCAGCCCCCCCCCCACCACAGAAAACATGTGTTTTTAAAAGCTAGAAATGATGAAGAAACATTCTAGGTAAAGGTATCATTTGTCATGGAAACCCAATTCAACAAAGTTTACATAAGAATAATAAAAAAAAAAAAAACCTTTCATACCAATTAATTTATATGCAAAAAATTGTCATGCCACCTCAGATTATGTAAGTGATTGCTGTTCCCAGCACAGATTTCTTATTTTCACTTTCTGCTTTCTGGTTTTCATTTTTGCTTTTTGAATATATTCCTCTATACTTGTGAAGAGATGTCTCGTCATGGAATCCACTTACTCTTCCCTTGTCCTTGATTCCATTGATCGTCTGTTCAGATGTATGTTGGCCATATCCCATAAACTTCGATTGAGTTTTCTCTATATTCCTTGTGAGTTGATTTAGTTTTGAGGTAGATTGTATACTCCTTTAAGTAACTACCTGTAATTCTCAATAACTGATATACTTTCTCAGTTTTCCACACACAGAGAGGCATTTGATTTAGTAAAATGTGGATGCCAAGAAATAATGACAATTACATTTCCAAAAGTTTCATTAAAGTAGGTAAAGGGAGTTAGATGTGTGTTTGTGTTAAATGAAAATAAATTAAAATTTATAAAGAGATGATACTGGGTGTGATGGCTTATGTCTGTGATCCCAGTAAAAAGGAGACTGAGGTACCAAGATTGTCATCAGTTTGAGGCCAACTTTGACTACATAGTGATTTCTGTGTTAGAGTAGGATGCAGCATAGAATTATGTGCAAATAAATAAATAAATAGAAAAAAGAAAAGACAAACAAATAACCAGCACAAAACCAGATTAGTTTATAATCTTATTGGAATGTAATATGTAGGAAATTTGGGGTGTTATCTATAAACATGAGAACAAAGAAATGTTTTAAAGTCAGTTAACAACATAACTGTATTTATTCTGAGTAATTTGAAGAACAGAATTGTTTGAACACTGACTCATCATTTCAAGCAGCGAGAGCACATCTTATACACACATTTACTCAGATTATAGAGACAAAAGACTTGAATTTATAACATTGCTTTATTTTTACTGAGAACTTTAATATATGAAGATGTTGTAGTTTGGTCATATTACTGTCCCAATAACCTCTTGTCCCCTCTCCTCTGTCCCATTCTATTGAAAAGCCTCTGCTTTCTGGGTAGACCCTGTGGTTATTTCATTCCTTTTTTTTTTCTCCTCTTGTCTTCTATTTCAAAATGTTGATGGGCTCAGAATTGTGGAGAGCATATTAGGGCCTCAATAATCAATGTGGGGTCATGAATGTACCAGTCAGTTCAGTCAGGAGAACAATGCCCCAAGTACTCCTTTCTACCTTGTAGGCAAATGATTTTAAAGATCACATTTTCTCTTTGTGAGAGTATGGAAAATCATTGAATAATGTGGCTTGCCATGGTACAGAATGCCATGATCATACTCATAGGAAAAATGATTAAAACTATGACCACTGAGCCATTTCCTGGGTATTCATATGGGGTATAGTAAAGATTATGATATGAAACCTTGTTGTTTCCATACTTAATGACATCTTGCTAACTGTTACCAGCAGTACTACCCTGCAATTATTCTGAGTAAGACATGTATTTTGGTTCGTTGATTAACCTTGTGAATTTTGGTTATTTCTCCCATTAGAGAACATAAACACACTTGAAATCTAAGTGAGCTTTTATGTCTGAAGACATAGGAAGAAAACACCAATCAGCACTTCTCTGATCTCAGGAGACAGCCAATATGCTTCTCTGTGGTTCCAGTCAGAGTTGTTGCATATTCTTCCACCTCGTACTGGTGATGTCCCTCATGCTCTCAAGTTAACTGAGTCAAGAATATCTACTTTAACATAATTGGATTTTCTTTAGCTGCATGAGGTGGCTATAGTTTTTTTTTTTTTTTTTTTCTTTTTTGGCCTGATTCATATACTTTAAACTGAGCAATTCAGTTTGAGCAGTTTAGAAAAGAACTCAGAAATTCGATAATTGTCATTTTTCACTCACTGGCCTCTCACCTTCTAACTCTATGCTTATCTCCCTCAAAGAACATCTCAGTGCAGTGGACAAAGTAATCATTTTAAGATGGAGATGATCTGGGGGTAGTGAGAGTCTCCATCTCACAGAAACACAGTGAAAGTGGAGAACACTTAATGTGCTACCTTGGTCTCCACAACACATCTTGTGGGACACGCTCATCTGCACACTCAAGTAACATACCTTCACTATACACACACACATCACATATGTTACAAGCACACACAAAAAGAAAAAAAAAAACATATAGTTTTCTGTGAATTATTTTTATTAGGTAGCCATGTCATTTTAAATACAAAATATTGAATTTTGGTGTTATTTTAAGGAGCAGAAATAAAGACAATTATGAAATTAGTTTTATCTTGTCCTGTTTATTCCCATGGATATTTAAAGAATAACTGTGAGGACTGGAGGAATGACTCAGTGGTTAAAGTGCTTGCATGCAGAGACTAATGGCCTGAGTTTGATTCTCCAGTATCCATGTAAAGCCAGATGTACAATGTGGCACATGACTCATAGCTTGAGAAAGTGAACAAAACTTGATATTATAGTGATTACATATTACAGAAAAGTGTACATAATCTTTTTTCTATTCGCATGAATTTGAGTCTGCCTTTCATTTTTAGCTTGCGTGTGTATGGTGTATGCACATATATGTGCCATATGGGAGCCCACCATGGAGTCCCACATGCTCTCTTGTGGTGGCATAGGCTCACCCGTAGTAGCCACAGAAGAACATCGGGTGTACTGCTTCAGACTTTTTCTCCCATTCTTATTTGAGCTAGGGTTTCATTCTGGCCCCAGAGCTTTCCTTTTTTTTTTTTTTTTTTTTTTCTTTTCTTTTTCATCTTGAGCTCAGATCATTCTGTTCGCCAGTGAGACTAGTTATAGAAGCACATGGCTATATTCATTTGTTTATGTAGATGGTGAGATTCAAACTTGAGCATACTCTTTCTTAGGCCTCTTCTGTTCCTTCTGTGTGTGCAGAAAGTATTCTTAACTATTGATCCATCTCTCTAGCTCATGTCTGCAATATTTAAAGGCTTTCTGCTCCATACTCTGTAAACCTTGAGCAGGATGACTTATTATTTCAATTTTTCCAGTCCATATTTATCCACAGCCCCATGCATGAATTTGATGAATTATAATAGTAGATATAGGGGTGGAGAGATGGCTTAGTGGTTAAGATACTTGGCTGCAAAGCCTAAGACCCCATGTTCAACTCTCCAGAACCCACATAAGCCAAATGCACATGTATCTGGAGTTTACTTGCAGTGATGTGCACATTCTCTCTCTCTCTCTCTCTCTCTCTCTCTCTCTCTCTCTCTCTCTCTCTCATTCACTTACTTACTCTGCCTCTCTCAAATAAATAAATTAAAAATAAAATTCTTAAAAATATAATTGTAGGTACAGAAACTATTATATAATGATATAAAATCTGCAGGTAAGTTGTACCTGATTTTTTCCATATGGAAACAATAGAATCCTGCCTCTAACTGCCAATCCCTGTAGTTTCTGAAAGTGTGAGGGGTACACCGTACAACAGGATAGAACCATCTTTATAACCAGATTACTTCACATGTCTGCCTGTGATCACATCAATTTCCTTTCCCTGTTTCTTTGATTAAGTCTTCCACCCCTAAAGCATTTCACTATGTGTTACCATTATTCTTCACTGACTTGCCGACTCTTCATTGGAGCTGCTGAAAGGGCAGCATAAATACTGATATTGGAGTTACGTGACACCCAGTGCTCTGACTGTGAAGGAAGAGGATACCTAAGTCTTCCCAGAGGCGATACAGGAATCCACTGCTATGAGACATGGATTCATCAGTTATTCTGGGTGTTATTGTTATTCTTCCACATGTGTGTGTGTGCACGCACATGCATACACACAAATGAGTGTTCATGTGTGCAGATTTGGGCTTGCTTGTGTGAAGGTCAGAGGATAATCTTAAGGTATCAGCCTTTACCTTCCACTTAGTTTGAGATAACATCACTCTTACTTTCCACTGCAAACACAAGACCAGGTGGTGTATAAACTTCAGGATTCTCCTGAGTCTGCCTCACATTGTTGTTGGTATATTGGGATCACAAACATACTCAGTTTGTCTCTGACTTTATGTTGGTTTTCTAGATCTAAACTCTGGTCATCAGGGTTGTGCAGCAAGTACTTTTAACCACTGAACCATTCCCCCCGGCCCCTGTTCCACTTTTCTTTATTCCTTGTCACAGAGGATCTTGGATTTGATACTTCTCATTAAATTTTCTACAGACTATTTTCAAACTTATTTCCTAAGACACAGGGACCTGTAAGATGTAAATCTTTAATTTTATTGAACATAACATCATGAAGTATTGACTTCACATGTTTGAATGTCAGCCAATAAGATGAACTTTAGAACTTTATTGTCTAAAATATTAAAATGATGAAAATATTCTTCAGCAGGTATAGTGATATTCATACCTCTGTTAAAAATGTACTTAGCTACCTAATATAAAACAGATGATGTTTAGCTGTTGAATTTGTTGGATTCAAGTTTAATTGATATAGTTTTTATTTAGCAGTTTATAGTCTCGTTCAAAAAATCAAACTGAAATAAAAATTAAAATGTAGAGGCCTGGGACTTTAACACTGTGTGTACACATAGGAATGTTGGAGGAGACAGGGACATATCCCTTCATAAAAAGTACAGGAACTGGGGCTGGAGAGATGGCTTAGCGGTTAAGCGCTTGCCTGTGAAGCCTAAGGACCCCGGTTCGAGGCTCGGTTCCCCAGGTCCCACGTTAGCCAGATGCACAAGGGGGCGCACGCGTCTGGAGTTCGTTTGCAGAGGCTGGAAGCCCTGGCGCACCCATTTTCTCTCTCTCCCTCTACCTGTCTTTCTCTCTGTGTCTGTCACTCTCAAATAAATAAATAAAAAATGAACAACAACAAAAAAAAAGTACAGGAACTACCTAATTTTTTTTTATATCTCAGTGAAAATAGTTATGGTTTGAATATAGTCAAAAATTAAAGAAAGGAAAAGAAGGATGAGGTAAAATGGGAAGTAATCTGGGCACACTGAATTCAAGGAGTCAATCAATGGTGAGAAGCAACAGGGTTATTAGGGGGATTTACTAACCCCTTATGCAACTGATTCATATAGTGAGACTGGTAGACTATGGTCTGTAAAGTCTGGGTTCTTGTTATGAAGGCTAATATTGACCTCAGGTTACTGGGGTTGTAACAATGTTTTTGTACACATGTATGCCTGGAGATAATCCAGTTCTATGCAGTTCCATAATGAGATAGGGAATCACATGGAAAACAGGTATAGAAGATGAAGAGCATAGTTACATCAATAAGTACCAATAAATAGCTGATAAGAAGATAGCTAGACAACTTTAAATGATGGAAAACTGATAGACAAACAGATAAATAATAGACATATGGGTAGATTATATGGATGTTAGTTAGTTATATAGAGAGATAAACTTATGTTTATGAGTGGATGAATGAATGGATAGATAACACATGGTTGTAAGCTAATTAGTCCAAAGCTGTCAGAAAGCAGATAGAAGATAGATGACTGCAGAAATACAGTTGGTAGAAGAGTAGATAGTCATATCAAGGTACGCCCCTGGGTTTGTGTACCCTGCAGCTTATCCTGAGGTCAGTCAGCAGCCCCCACTAGCTCTCTCTGCTTTTCTTTCTATTTGTTGAGCTCTGACTGTGTACACATAGGCTGGGCATTCTCAAAGCCACATGAAAACCTTGAGTCACCTTATGAGTTGTTACTTTTATTTGTCATCTCATAAAAGTAATATTTGTACCTTATGTCCAATAATTTTGAACTTAAGGCAGAACTTCAAGGTAAGAATGGCTTGATGTGGGGAGCTTGTCAAAACTGCCCATCAGGGCAACACTCTTTCTGTTCTGTTGTGTACACTGGGCTGGTAGGACTGGGGAGAGGCTGTGTAAACTAAGACAGCCACCTGAAAAAGGCCCCCACTGCTGCTCCCCACAAGTGCCCAGACCACAGCCACTACTCTGTACTCACACCAGCCTTCATTCTAAAATTCCTTATCACATTCACCAACTTAAAGCAGTAAACAAAAACAAGGAGTCTGAGATGTGGCTCCGTGGTTAAGGCATTTACCTGAAAACCTTAAAGACTCAGGTTCAGTTCCCTAGCATCCATGTAAAGCCACATGTACAATGTACATGTACAACCTGGAGTACAATTGAAGTGGCTAGAGGCCCTGGCATGCCCATTCTCACTCTTTCTGTCTCTCCCTCATCTGCCTGTCTCTCTTTGCTTGAAAATAATAGATAACCAAATGAAAATAGCTTAAAAAGCCAGCTAACGTATCACTCTTGCACTAGGAGTGGCTGTGTGGACAAAGATGAATACATCATGATTATGGCAAGTGTAAGGTTTGATTAAGAGGCCAACAATAAAATAAAAATCTACTTGAAATAACACTGCTAGAACCCAGTCAAGGTCAGTACATGTCTCTAGGAAATGTTTCATTCAGTATTAATGCAGGACCTCATATCCCCATAATTCTCATCCTCTCATCTACGTCCTCATCCTCATCCTCATCCTCACATCCTCATCCTCACATCTACATACACATCCTCACATGCACATCCTCATCCTCATCCTCACATCTACATACACATCCTCACAACCACATCCTCATCCTCACATCCACATCCACATCCTCACATCCACGTCCTCATCCTCATCCTCACATCTACATGCACATCCTCACATGCACATCCACATCCTCATCCTCACATCCACATCCACATCCTCCCATCCACATCCTCATCCCCATCCGCACATCTACATGCACATCCTCACATCCACATCCACTTCCTCACATCCTCACATGCACATCCTCATCCTCATCCTCACATCTACATACACATCCTCACATGCACATCCAGATCCTCATCCTTACATCTACATGAACATCCTCACATCCTCATCCTCATATCTACATGCACATCCTCACATCTACATGCACATCCTCACATCCACATTCTCATGTACACATCATCACAATTACATCCTCACTTCCACCCAATGGTCTTCAATAGAAACAAGTGAGTTAAGGGCCTAGAACATGGTTAGTATACAAGTCTCTGCCTTCCATCCTTGTCTTCCTTTCTTGGAGCCTCTGAGAACATCCTCAGGTGCTGGGTTGCCATGCCTGTTGCAAAGACTCCTCGACTTCAACTTCCTCAAAGTATTTTTTTTTCCTTCTGTCTGATAGTCACAGAGCAACTGCTGGCATTTACTCACCTTCTGGGATAACAGTTCTCTCCTTGTTGGTTTTGAAATTAATTTTCGTTATCTTGACACAAAGACCCAAAATACTACTTTTTTTTTTGTTCCCACAGGAACAGGCGGTGTGGAGGAAGCAGCACTTACAATTTACCAAAAGGGGAACACTATATTTAACCGGCATATTAATACATGATCATACAGCTGGGCAGAATGTGCTCTTCGAGAGAGCAGAGCTCATGCCTTCAAAATGTACTAGTGCTCACACAGTGCACTTGCGGGAAAGGGTGGCTCACAGGATGGAAGGCAGGGAATGGGGAAGCAGAGGAAAGGAAAGGTGAAAAGGGAAAGGGAACCTCAAATGGCTAGGGTACAGCCCAGACAAGCATTTACAATGATCAAATACTTCAAACTGCCAAAGAAATATCTATTCATGAAAAGATTCCTAAGAGTGAAAAAGAAAAGAATAAGGCAATTATTTTTTTCATCAGCACACAAACATTTTTGAGCGTGTTTTGAAAATTATGTCTTTAATCTTGTATATCTTGGCTATTGACATATAAACTATTCCGTCTCAGGCTGTGATGTAAAATCATAGGGGAATTGTTGCATGTTTTAGAGGATAGAAAGATGGTGGGGATTTTAGATTGTTGAGCAGAAAGAAAAGGATTAAAATGGTGCTAAGTATTTAAAAAATCAGTGTTGAAATGATTTAAACTGCATTACTTTACAGAAGACATCTTTGATGTCTCCGTAAGCCCAATGTGCCTCGTTGGTGTTTGTAGCATGGAAATCATTGAGCTACCCATTGCTTACCTCTCCTATAAATGAACAGAGTCATGCCAACCTCCACAACTACTAGCTTCACTTGCCAAGATGTTGGAGTACCAGGTTTCCAAAGCAAGAGTGCACACAGCAAGCTGAGAGCTGTATTTCCATTTAGCTTCCATCCTTATTCATCATTTATATTTTAATTTAATTGAACGAGACCCTAACAAGGTAGTACATTATTTTTTTCTTTTAAAAAATGCCAAAGATATTTTGGAAGTCATTGAATCCTGGGTTCACAGAAGGAACAAACCGAGTGTTCAGTTATTTTTGTCTCTGAAATCAGACACTCAGTTTTTTTTTTTTCTAGAAATATGTCAAGTGGGTAGCTACTTGATACCAAATGTTACTTAAAAAAAAAACACAATTCTATGTAAAAGTCACTCTTTTAAAAAGAGACGAGTTCTATTTTAAAAGCTTTAAAGTGAAGGGAACAAATTTAACATTTACAATTTTAATTATAGGAGAGCTATCACTATTGATTTAATCAATTGTCCTTGACGCACAGAGCCATGATTGAACATTGAAAGATTCCAAATGAAAATTGCTTGGAAAATGCAATCATAGGTTACTTATTTTATAACATAAGAGTGTTAGCACCTTGCATTTTATTCATTAATACTTATATTAATCTGTCAAATTAGTTGAGGCTTTAATTTTACCTTGGGTTTGGAAAACAAATGCATGTTATGTGAAGATTTGTTCTGTAGTGCTCATGTTATCCACAGAATGTTTGCTACATTTTCCCACATAACAAGCAAAAAGTTTAGGGTTAGATATGACCTACAAAGATCATACTACAGTTTAAGAAATTTAGCAAGCTAAAATTAATTGAAAATATATTTCTGAGCTCCACTATTTCTCATAGGATGTTCTTATTGTACAGATTGCTTATAGTGTTACAACATATTGAGACTAGCCTAACTTTGTCTTACCTTTACTTCCTACAGTCTTATACAGAAACATATATGTAGTTCTTTTAACTGAGGAAGCTAGTATTTTTTTTTTTTATAAAGTAGAAACTTTGTATGGACACATCGTATGTTAGTACCATCATTTCCCTCCTCCCTGTGCCCACTAAACTGAGGGCCTTCCTTAGTAGAATTACTGGTATTCACCATGGAGTTATGGATTATGAGTTGTGAGAGTATCAGTCAATTATTCTGTGTGTTGGCGGGGGGGGGGCGGCAATGCCTCTGGATATTCCCTCCCGTCCTGTGGCTCTTACATTCTTTCTGTCTCGTCTTCCACAAAGTTCCCTGAGCCTTGGTGGGGGTGCTTTAAGTCTACATTAGTGTCGAGCTCTCAGTAGCCTCTAGATTTTTGCTTTGATGTGTTTGGTTATCCTCAGGGTCTGTCTCCACTACCCTGGTGCAGTCTATCAGGAATGCCTTGGAAGCAGCACTCTTGCTCACCCCAGCAATTCTTCTGTGCTTTCAGCTGGGCCCTGGCTGCTGTGATAGGGGTGGCTCATCTCCTGCCAGGGAGTCACCTGTCATTGTCTTGTTGATAGCTTTTGCTTATCCTCAGTTCTCACTGAGTTTTGAGAAAGAAAAACATAAATAGACTCTCCAACAGCAAGTGAGATCAGGATAGGTTAATGGGGATAAGCATTGTTAGTTTAGAAAGATTGTGATGGGTGTAACTTTCCATTTGGACAAAGATTGGTGGAATTTTCTCATTGGAGTCCATAATCTTGGACTCCAAAACATTTTGAATTGGTTCCCAGTTTAGTTTATTAATTCCTTTCCACTGAGTAAATCACATGTACAATCAGAGTGCCATTGGTTACCCACCTTGGTTGGTGGCCACTACGGCACAGGTGTGTGCATCTTGTCAGGGTGGTTGCTTGGTCATAACATTGTTTTCCCCCAGCAGCTCAAGTTGTCTGCACTATATGGGCTAAACACTAGAGAGGTGACTACCTTCCCAATTTAGCTATATGTCTTGATGTTTTGTGTCAGCAGCATGTGTTTTATTGTGGGCTCATTCTTTCATGATCCAGCTCTTTTTACAGTGGAGCAGCCAATGCTCACACAGATATTTGGGTGGAACCAGCTGCAGGCTGAGTAATTAGTTCTTTATTGTCACTGCCTTCAGTTTGGGTTCCCAGCATTCTATATCAATACTAGGTGGGTTTCTAGGAGGGCTGGATAAAGGAAGAAAGAGGTGGGCTTTATTTTGGCACCATCCAGTAATGGTATTAAAAGGGTTCTTGTGCTTTCATGGGCAAAAGCATGGTACACACTATGCCTGCCTATAAAGAACTAACATGTTTACTTATGTATGAAAAAAAAGAGTATATTTGATTCCTTGATCAGAAATAATTTCAATCACAGGAATATTTAAACTATAAAGATAAATAAGTATTTTAAGGACAGACAGTGGGTCACATTTCAATCATTTTTACCACCCAAATCTTTATAAAGTACTAGATATAAATGAAGTAATAAACATAATTCAATCAATTAATTACATTGAGCTGGTGAAAAATACATATATTTATGTATACTGACAACTTGTATGTATACATGTATATTCCAACCCCATTTTATATGGGCCTATTTAGTGTCAGATTTGCATTTGCATATACCTTCCAATAATAGCACTGTTAATAGTTTTTTGTATTTTTATTTTTAGCTCAATGTTCCCTTGCATCTGCAAACTTGAGAGATTCTGTTCTTAGCATAAAATGGTAGAAAAAGAAAATCAAAAAACTAGACAAAAGTCTAAGGAATTCTAGGAAAATCCAGAAGAGTTTGGGATACCTCCTCCATGCTCTATGGTATCAATTTGAATAAATAGAAAATTTGCTGTTTAAATTTCTTCATTCTAGACACATTTACACATTCCAAAGACAACCTGCTAACCTTCCTATATTTAAGACTAAAAATTAGCTGGTATTATCCACAATATAAATGACCTAAAAAGTGACACCTGGGGTAGCAAATATTAATGATTCCGGATTTGGCAGGAACCAGTCTTTGGAGAGACAGGTGATAAATGTAATTGTGTTCTTTTCCTTGCCAATCGTAGCAGGTGTTCTTAAACTAGAGGGAAGGTATGCTGGTGAGAGGCATTGGCTCACTGCTGCATGCCCAGCTACAGCCTCTCACATGTTTCATTACAGCTACATGGAGTGAACTGATAAATTAGCTGAGTGTCAAGTTTCTCTTTAAGGGATTATTGTTCTGTGTTGAGTGTTTGTGTCTCATGTAGCTTGCCCAACTTCACATATTCTTGAAACGAATATTTCTAAGACCACACTTTGCACCAATTCCAAAAACTAGAAATGTATCCATGACACAGGAAGATACCTACACTTCCCTCAGAGTTGAAAGTAGCTAAATACTACAAAATCCCATGTCTGGCAATGATAACTACTCTGCATATGGGTACACACTAATGACAAGGGAAGGTCCCTGGACCAAGGACTTCTTTGAGCTGAGACTCTCATGCAGCCATGTGGTGAGGGGCTGGTAGCCTTATGGAGGAAAGTATCAAGTCCATCCACAAGGCAGGTGAGAAGTACTGATGTGTGGAGTCTCTGCGGGTTTGTACGGTGGTGCACTGAGAGTAGGGAGGTAGATTAAATTGAGGAATTATAGTAATGGAGCTCATACAATGCATTAGTCAGCTTTTCATTGTTTACTTTGGCTCCCAATTCCAGAGATTTTAGTCCATAGTGGCTTCAGGCCTGTGGTGAGACAAAACATCATGGTGGGAGGCATGTGGCAGAACAGAGCTGCTCACCTCACTTCAGCTAGGAAGGTGAGAAAGAAGGTTCAAGACAGAAATAGCCAGGAGGGTTTCAATATTCCCTTCAAGGCCATACACCAATAACCTCACTTCTTCCTACAAATCCCACTAAAGGTTCCATCATCTTCCAAAAATACCATGGGCAGGAGGCGGAGACCCGCTGTTGAACTGGAAGAACTGGTACAAACGCAGGGAGATGGGGATGGGGAGGGGCAGCATTGTGGGGGCGTCTTGGGCAGTGGGAAGGATTTAACTTTTGCCTCCGCTAACTTGAGGACTGATTAGGAAGATTTAGTGTGCTTGTTTCTGAAGGAATCACTGTAGGTGTTATGTGTACAACAGGTATAAGACAGGTTTTACTCCAGTGAGAATGTGGTGGGCATAAAAAGCCCCAGACCTTAGTGAATTTCAGTCAGATTCTGGGGATATCCTGACATCAAAAAATAGATAATTTGTCATTCCTCAGGAATAAGGGACGAATGAAGTTGTCAGGCAGCTTTACTAACCACCATACGATGAACGCTGAAGTTGAAAGCTGTGGATTTCAGTCTGAGCAAATGGACAGATGCCCATTAATTTTCTTACATGTTTGTTTCATAGGACACTTTTTTATTTCTGTCCTCTTAACTTTGGCTGTCATGGTCCTTGCTGTTTATTTTGGTTAACTATAACACAAAAGGTATTCTATCACCTGCCTCTCCACCCCAGGACAGCATGACACAGCTTTTTGGACATTTTCTAAATCATAGCTCTATGTGACAGCCAAAGCCCTTTCCAGTTCAGCACTCTATGGATGGAGGACTGTCATTCCCAGGTTGAGGAACTTTAGCCATCTTGATCTCAAAAGCTCAATACTGAGGACCACAGAAGCATTTCACATCAAATGCTGCTGGTTTTCACAGAGAGGACTTTGTATTAGGTTAAAGCAGATAATGCAACTAAAGTTAATGATATGGTGGTCCAATTTTGATCTTTACCCAAAGGTATAACAAACATTACCTTTTGGACATATATTGTATATTTCCTCATATCTTGCCAGAAGAAATGCAGAAAATGATACTCATTTTCTATGGATGTTTCCTTTATTTTTAAACTGGGTCCAAGTGAATGATTTACAAGTTAACTAAAACAAAAGTAGTTTTTTTCATTATATCAAAAGCTGAAAACAGTTTGAAGTCTTCTGATAACCAAATTATTTAAAAAATGTATAGGCATATCTCAAGAAGAAAAGTAATTCATGGACCTGTACAGGGTATACTATAGAGATAGATGGCATGAAACATTGGGAAATAAAACCGTATGTCCAGTATGCAAAGTCTTGTCTAGCTGTGTGTGTGAAGCTAGGACAAAACCAAGTCAGCATTACATAAAGCCACATATCTGTCATATATGTGGTCTTTGTAAAGAGATTTATCAATGAAGGGGCTATGTACATTTTAAAAATTCTATGATTTATTTGGTGTGTGTTTTTCCAAGTTCTCAATCACTTTGCAGAAAAATGTAAGTTACAAAAAAAAATAGAGTTTATATTCACATTAAAATTATATCCAATGTTCAGCTTCCAAAGTTTCTAGATGATTTGCTAGCCTGACGGTGAGAGGATTGCATAATTAGATATGTAGAATTTTCAGATAGAGTGAAGACTGTGATGATAAGGAGCTCATGACAGAGATGCAGGAAAGGATATTAACGAAATGATAGGTGTTTTATCATTTCCTTTGCTCAGAACCATAAAACATTCAAGTTCACATCTGATACATCGATTTATTCATTTCTTCTACAAGAGAGAAAAACAAACACAATAGCAGCTTCTTTGCTCACCCCATAATTTGAATGTGCTAAATCTGATAGGCTTGGCTATCCTTTGGATTTATGATTTGGAAGTTTCATGAATGTAAGTGTTGATGTCATAATGAACAAAAAAGTCATGAGCACAAGTCCTCTTCTAAACTGTCTGCCTGTTTAGTCATATAGCTTGGTTTGTGAGTTCTTACTTTTGTACTAAGTGCCATATAGAAAAATTAAATTGCTGAAACTAAAATAAGACAGCAAATATCAACCTGAGGCAGGGACTGTGGTAAATGCAGAGAAATGAAATATACAAGCATTCTTTTGATTGGGCATCATGGGTGCCCTTCACATTCAGAGAATATCATAAAGAACCTACATCTTGAAAAAATGGAAGAAATAGCAAACCCTTGAAGCCCCTCACTTCTATGATATATGCGGTTGATTTTAAAATGGAATTTCAAAGGGAAAAGTGGGGGGGCAGGTTATTACCATGGGATATTTTTTTATAATCATGGAAAATGTTAATAAAAATTGAGAAAAAATAAAATGATCAAAATTGATTTGTATAAGAATATATATATATATATATATGTGTGTGTGTGTGTGTGTGTGTGTGTGTGTGTGTATGTGTGTGATTTCCTAAAAATGCTATTTATGAATTTAATTGCTAACAAACTATCAAAATAAGTAGACTTCTCAAACCTATGCACACATTGTGACCCAATTATGTTCTATCTTCTTTTGTTGATTTCCTTTTGATTTGAGTCTTTTCCCCAAGCTCAAAGTTAGCCACAGTGGAAAAAAAAAATCTCAAGCTCATATAGATTATGTTTTATCCTCTGGTGAAATCATCTTAGAATCCTTTATCTTGGTTCCACTGCTCAAAAGCTGAAATATAGCAAATACGCTCGCTGGTGCTGTCTGTCCTGTCCAGATCCAAACTCACTCCCCTTTATGCCTAGGTATTAACTCAGAAGATACTCAAGTGCATTGAAAAATCACTTAGCATACTTGATGTGGCTCATTCATTCCTTAAAGAAGCATTGATTGGGGCTGGAGAGATGGCTTAGTGGTTAAGCGCTTGCCTGTGAAGCCTAAGGACCCCGGTTCGAGGCTCGGTTCCCCAGGACCCACGTTAGCCAGATGCACAAGGGGGCGCACGCGTCTGGAGTTCGTTTGCAGAGGCTGGAAGCCCTGGCGCGCCCATTCTCTCTCCCTCTATCTGTCTTTCTCTCTGTGTCTGCCGCTCTCAAATAAATAAATAAATAAAATTAAAAAAAAAGAAGCATTGATTGTCTAATATCTACATTTTTGGTGGCTGTAGGACCATCAGAATCCATGAGGCAGAGGGAGAGTAGGATCTACATAGAGAAGAATTGGGTTCATACCCCTGCTCTGTGTGCAGTTATTTGGGAAAAGCCTGGTAAAATTAACTTTCTTTCAGAATTATAGACCATAAAGTGTAAGCATAAGGATCATGTAAAAAAAAAAAAAAAGAAAAAATCTCCAGTGATTCTCATGGAAGCTCTGTATATATTTTACTTGTTCTATGTTTACGGTTAGACCTTTATCGAAAATTTCATATCATCTATATTTAATAAAACAAAGAAATCATGGATATTGTTCAAATTATTTTTTTTTAAATTTATCAGCATTTTCCATGATTATAAAAAAAATCCCATGGTAATCCCCTCCCCCACTTTCCTCTTTGAAATTCCATTCTCCATCATATTACCTCCCCATCACAATCATTGTACTTACATGTATACAATATCAACCTATTAAGTACCCTCCTCCCTTCCTTTCTCTTCCCTTTATGTCTCCTTTTTAACTTACTGGCCTCTGCTACTAAGTATTTTCATTCTCACGCAGAAGCCCAATCATCTGTAGCTAGGATCCACATATGAGAGAGAACATGTGGTACTTGGCTTTCTGGGCCTGGGTTACCTCACTAAGTATAATCCTTTCAAGGTCCATCCATTTTTCTGCAAATTTCATAACTTCATTCTTCTTGGAAACTTCATATTAGTGAGAGGATATTTTGATTAAATACCTTTTTAAAGTGAAATCAACCTGTAATTTCCTTAGCCGTATTCATAAAAATAAAACATAACCAGTTATGTTCCATGATGTGTTTGTGTCTAACAGAATTTGTCAAATCCCTGTTCAATATAGAAATCCCTATTCACACGTATGCCTGAGTATGTATTCACTTCAGAAATGTGAGAGCCCAAGCATGTCTCATCCATCACTTTTCTCCACACACAAACTGAGGTGTTTGACTCTAAGCTGCTCTGAGTCTCCATAGACAAAGTGAGAGGACCTTAGGTATGGTACTGAAGCATACACACTGCATGTGGCCATGGGCCCAGGACTGCTTCTTTTCCTAGTGATAATGGCCAGTCTACCATTGTAGTGACTGTTTCCCTTTGTACTGGTGCACCCTATCTCAGGCTGTAGAAAATCATAGGGTGATTCCTGAAACCCTGCGATTGTCCTGACTCTGATCACTGATGCCTTCATGGGCCCCTTTCCTTGAGGAGTATCTGTAGAGCAAATTGCTGATTGCAGGAGTCGTGCAGGATGATGGACACCATTCACAGGCTCCTCTTATTTTCACGTTCAGCAAATGGTCTTTATTCTATTAAAATGAACCATTTCATATTTATGTAAGACAATTCATTTTGCAATTAGCTAGATTGGAACATTTCACCATATACATACGTGTGTGTGTGTGTGTGTGTGTGTGTGTGTGTGTGTGTGTAAGATGAAAATAAGCAATGTTCTGTATCCATCAATTCAAAGATTGCTCAGTGGTTAAGGGCCTTTACTATACAAGCATGTGGCCCTGATACAACCTGAGTTTGAATCTTTAGAACCTATTTAAACAACTGAGCCTGGCCATGTATGCCTGTGTTGTAATCAGGTTTGCATTGCTGATAGGAATCACCCAATCAGAAGCAGCTTGTAGGATAAAGAGATTTATTTTGGCTTACATGCTCGAGGGGAAGCTCCAAAATGGCAGAGGGAAATGGTGGCATGAGCAGAGGGTGGACATTACCACCTGGCCAACATAAGGTGGACAATAGCAACAGGAGAGTGTGCCAAACACTGGAATGGGAAAACTGGATATAATACCCATATGCCCACCTCCAACAATGCATTTCCTCTAGGAGGTGTTAATACCCAAATCTCCATAAGTTGGGAACCTAGCATTCAGAACACCTAAGTTTATGTGGGACACCTGAATCAAACCACCACATCCTGTAACCCCAGTCCTCCAAGGAGAGCAGAGACCAGAGACCAGAGAATGGCCCAAACTTGGAAAATATAGAAAGATTTGGTAAAAGTGCCAAAAAAGAAATACAAGAGGCATGGGGTGGGAGATTCATGAATTTATGTTCATGTGCATATACCACACTCCCTTCCGCGCACAGTACATTACATCCATACATGTATACAAACATACATACACAAAGAACATAGATTTTGTTAAGCAAAAGCTGGAGTGGTAGAGAAAGAAGAAGAGGAGACTCAGGAGAGGAAGAGTAATAATTTTTGTGTCCTTCCTAAGTTAAAAAAATATGGAACACATTTTAAAATACTAATCACAATTCTGTGCTAGTATAACTAATATTTCTTTATTTCAATCCCATTTAAGATATTTTTCTAAGTTTCTAAATTCTGAAAATCACATTCCTAGAGCACCTTGCCATTTAACCCAAGTAAAGCGTAAGGAGAGTTACTATTTTTGTGAACGTGTTTATATCATAGGAAGTACTTAATTTATAGAGACTTGTGCTTGACAAGAAGGATCTAGGGAAGTGAGACTGGCTTCAAGGAAGACCTGAAGAGTGAGTTGTCTAAGTTGTCACGCTGTTGAGGAGAACCTCTCACTGAGAACTGGTGACCTTCTGTTAGCTCCCAGAGAGTTTAGGGTAACCTAGCTTCAGGGTAACATAATGCAAATGCCTGACCTCCCATGGTTTGCAGGTGTTACCAATGCTACTGTTCACTGTGTAGTGTGGATGTACCTTATATATACATACATGCTTACACAAGATACTATAGATTTAGGGAAGGATGTAGAGAAATCCTCTTTAAAAATGATCTGAAGGAACAAAAGCCCTATAAAATCACATGAAACATATTTCACACAAAGTTATTCCTGAGGTAGATTTGGAATATTCAACAGATCTTAGACTTTGACTTCCCCACGCATTTCAATACCATATGGTATTGTGCTCAAGCCCACCTACTCCGATGGGAAGATGGTGCATGTTGCTTCTGACCGGAAGCAGGATTTTCTGCACACATGGAAAGCGAGGTAATATCAGACCCATGGAAATGAGTTTCCTGATCCTTGGCCCCAATCAGTGTCTGGGAGGTGACTATAAAAGTTCCATTCTTAACCCCTGTGAAAGATGAATTCATTGCAGAGATGTGCCTTCTCATTGAAAAATAATTTTATCAAACCTAATTTTAAGACAGGATTTCATTTTCTATTTTCATAATTTAGCCTTTCCAGTGTGCTTCCTTTTCAAAGACTTTGTTAGTAATATTCAAATTTTCCCCACTGTAGATGCCACAAATCAATCACTTGAGTCAAATAGTTGAAACTAATCATGAACATTACTATTTGTAGTATATTAGAGTAAAGTTAGGGGTGAAGAAGAGGATGACCTGTTTGAAGGGTTATGAGATTGTTTTCAGAAATATATTGACCTAACATTACTAATGCTGCAGATATGAGAAGGATGTTGCTTGATTGTCCGTATTGATCTCATCATTGTCTTGTTATTTCCTTTAATTTCCCCTACTACATTTATTATTAATAGGAAAATCTTAGAGCATCAATACTGAATTGTCTTCATGTGGCAGTGGAATTGTTAGCATCTTGAGAGTATTGGGTCTTATTATGGATAATTTTCATGCTCAATTTTAATGGATTTAGACTCACCTAGGAGACATACATTGGAATGACTGTGAGGATACTTTTTAGAAAGGTTTAACTGAGGAGAAATGATGCCCCCTGAATATAGGCAGAACCATCCTATGGTCAGCAGTTCTGAACAGAATAAAAAGGAGCAAAGATGAAGCCAGCAGACCTCCACCATTCCTTTATCTCTACATTCTGGCTGAACATACAATGTGACAAATTGTCTCATTCTCCCACCATCATGACTTCCCTGTCAGAATTGACTTCATTCCCTCAAACTGTGAATTTAAATATGCCTTTCCTTCCTTAAGTTGCATTTTGTCAACATTTTATCATGCCAATGAGGAAAATAACCAACATAGATATAAAGTACTTTCATATTATGTCAACATTTAATGAATGACATTGTGCTAATCAGCTTTGCATTGTTCTATGCAGCTCACACTTTGGAGAATGAAGATCTAAAATGCATAATGCAGGCTTTGGTGAAGATGAGGTTCCTAATGCATTCCCAGGTCTTTATAACCTCTTTTTTTTAAGCCTTGCCTCCTAAGATTTAATCATCTGGCAATAGCACCACCCTTTGGTACAAGCTTTAAATCACAATTGTCTCTTGTGAGAAAAATGCTACATTTTAATCATAGCATAGGTGAAACTAATGTAGACTTTTACTGTTTATAAGAAAATAAATGCTGACATGCTTTTAATCACCATAACATGCCTCATTGATATACCATATTGAGTTTCTATGACCATTTTGCCATAACACTGAAAAAATGATACATATTTATGTTGCCAAGATTATTGCATTATTTATGTCTGTTCAACTTAAATAATCACAGAACTTCTAAACTATGATTATAATATTTTTGATTAAGATGTCATTATTATAGATATCCCTAAGATAATATGCATTTTTTGTTTTGTTTTTTCAAGGTAAGGTCTCACTGTAGCCCAGCCTGACATGGAATTCACTATGTAGTCTGAGGCTGGCCTTTAACACAATAAATCCTTCTACCTCTTCCTCCCACGTGCTGGGACTAAAGGCATGTGCCACCAAGCTTGGCAACTATGCATTTTTATTTCAGGTAAATTTTCAAATTTAGAATTTTAATTTTACATTGGAGACTTTAGCTTTATAAAAACACATTTCGATGAGAGCCATTCAAAACCAACACCTGAGATATTAGTGTTGCAGTCAGATTCGCAATGCAGGCAGAAATTACCTGACCAAGAGCAGCTTGTAGGAAAAAGGGATTATTTGCCTTATATGGGAAGCTCCATGATAGCAGGGCAAAATGATGGCCTGAGCAGAGGGTGGATATCACCTCCTGGTCAACATGACAGGGACAATAGCAACAGAAAAGTGCCAAACATTGTCAAGGGAAAACTGGCTATAATATCCATAAACCTGCCCCAACAATACACAGACTCTAGGAGTCATTAATTCCCAAATCTCCATTGGCTGGGAACCTAGCATTCAGAACACCTAAGTTTATGGGGAATACCTGAACCACGTTCCTCCCCCGGCCCCCATAAACTTATAACCGTCCATGATGTAAAATGCAATGTATTTAGTCCAACTTTAAAATTCCCAATAGTTTTTATCACTCCTGATGATGTTAAAACATCCCCATAGTCCAAAATATTTTAAGTGAGCAAAAAAAAAAGAAACCCTTAAAAACCCATAATGACACCAAATGAACATTCATATTGCAAAATATGGCATTGGGCATAGCAAAGAAATATTCAACTAATACAGGATTTAAAACAACAAGGGAAAACAGCAAATTCTGTAGCTCAAAACCCAATAACTCTGGTCAGTGACAAATCTCCAAGTCTGTTCATTCTAACTAGCAACAAGTCTCTGGAGTGCCAATTCTACCCCTCCAGCTAGGTTATTCACAATTCTGGAAAGGTTCATCCAGGGCCAGCAGCTCTCCTTAGCAGGCAACTCATGGTCCTGGCACCTCTACTGTGTGTGCACTGAAACCCATGGTCAATCCTCATAGCTCCTTCAGGTTTCCAAGTAGGCAATCCTTAGCAGACCTACTTCACATTGCCTATGGCTGTATCCAAAACTCAATACTGTGTTGAAATTCAATTACCTTCTCTTTCCTGCATTTCTTAGACTTCATAATACTGGGAAGGGTGTCAGTTTATTAATCTAGGGGGGAATGAAGCAGACTTTGAAGAACAGGGTACTTCTTGAGTATTCAGGCACCTTCAAAAGAGTATGCATTATTCTTGTTGCCCCAGTGCAGGTCAGCTGGCCCAATCTTAAAGGTTGTAATCTCTCATATAATCACAGCTGAATGGGAAGCAGTTTTAGCCCAAATATTTCATTTCTGCACCATATCCCTTAGCTTGCACCAATCCATTTCTATGCAAAGCAACCCTGTACATGTTCTCAGGACATGGGCATAACAGCAAGACTCTCACACAAACTATATCTAGCCCAGTCTAGGCAAAGCTCTTTCTCACCCTCATAAGCCAAACCTCACAGTCCAAAGTTCTAACTACATTCAGGTTTTTCAACTCTGACAAGAATAGTTCATCAAGCTATACTTACAGCACTGCAAGGTGTCTATTAGGCAAAGGTTTTAAATTCTTCCACATTCCTCTTAAAAATCAGTTCCAAAAGGTCAAAACCACAGTCAGGTTTCAAGCAACAATGACACCGCTCTTGGTACCAAATTTACTGTTGCATTCAGATTCACACTGCTGGCAGGAATCACCTGACCAAGAGTAGCTGTGGGAAAAAAAAGAAAAAAAAAAGGTTTATTTTGGCTTACAGACTTGAGGGGAAGCTCCATGATGACAGGGGGAAATGATGGCAAGAGCAGAGGGTGAACATCACCTCTTGGCCAATATCAGAGGGAAAACAGCAACAGGAGAGTGTGCCAAACTGGCAAGGGGAAAATGACTAAAATACCCATAAGCCCACCACCAAAAATACACTACCTCCAGAAGGCATTAATTCCCAAATCTCCATCATCTGGGAACCTAGCCTTCAGAACTCCTAAGTTTATGGGGGACACCTGAATCAAACCATCACAATTAGTTAAATTTATATAGAAGTATTTTCCTAATGAATTTTCACTAATTAAAGGCTGGGACTCTTATATTTCTTCATGTACCTATAGGACTAATCGTTCATGTATTTTAGATGCCAAATAGTAGGTTTACTTTGTAAGTGGCAAGGGAAACAAGAAAAATTATCAGTACCGACCACACACATACGCACATGTGCATGTAGACACACACACACACACACACACACACACACACACACACACACACACTCACTGCAATCCTTCTACTCCAGCCTCCTGGGTGCTGGGATTAAAAGCGTGGTCCAACATGCCCAGCTCTTAGGCATTTCCTTTCATCTTCATTCCATAGAAAACTTATTTAGACAATCCCTTACATAAAAATATTAGACTTTTAATTCAAAAAATTTCAATAAAGGCTTTGACCACAGAGTTTCCAAACAGGAGAACCTCATACCTTATCTTCTCACATGTCTTTCTCCCATGTTTCAATGGGCAGGGCAGCATCTGAGTACCATGTGCATTTTATATTTCTAGACAACTGCCTTCAGCCTTCAGTCTCAGTGAGTAATAAAGAACACCTGCTCTGAAATTGAAAAAAAGGACTTCACAGGCACACAATTGCCTTCAAGTAAATGGACACAGCATCCTATATTCCAATACATGCTGATTCTGTCACCAGAACATGATTTTAAAGTCCATGTGCCATGTGTATAGATTGTCCCAAATTCCTGCCAACAATATCTGTGGAGGCTGAGAACAAGTCCTTAATCTGATATGAGTCCATGTACTTGCAATCCTAACGTGCTAATATTCTATTTAGCTCTTTAATTGTGGTCAGAGACAGAGCTGCCTCAAAGTGTTCCCATGGAGAGTACTCTTCTTTCTTTTATAAAAACATTTTTATGCCCTGAGTTATCTTCCTGACTTCATCAGACACCTGCTGAAGCACCACCTGTCTTTTTGGCATCAGGATATCATATGAAGTGTTTAGCTGCCTTTCCAGGGCAAATAGAGTCTGTTCTATATACAAGAGTCCACAGGTGTGTGTCTCCCATTAAGCATAGGGCCCAGTGGGGACTAGGAGAAAGGAGATTCTGTGGAAGACAGGACACTTGAGGTTCAGCACTGGCTCCCTATGACAATCCGCTCCTGCCTAAAATCCACAGTTTACTGAAAATATCCCAGCAACTTTGAAATTGGCAGGATGCCGCAGTGACAGATGGGTATCCATGTGGCCAAGATGCCAAACCTTCTAAGCATCAAGTGTCTCTGCTGAAAACCTGAGTATCCACCAGTAATATCCAAATTGATGTCTGTGCCTAAACCTGGAGATGACATGTGAGATTAGAGATCATTCCTAACCCACTACCCTGTGGCTCTGACGCTACTCAGTTTCTCAACTCTACCCAGGAAGGCTTGGTAGCCAACAATGCAAAATCCATGGATTCAGTGGTTGTTCACCATTTTTACTTCACCCTGTATTGTTGACAAGCTCAGGAACACTCAGAGCCTAATTGTCTATGTGTGTTGGTTCAAGGAAACTAGGAAGAACACACATACTGGAAACAGGCCTAAGGAAGGAAGACTATGTGTCAATGTATTGTTTCCTCCTTGAATCTGAAGTCTCAGTGCAAAAACTTCATCATCTAAAGATGCATATGAGACTCTGTGGT
This sequence comes from Jaculus jaculus, assembly GCF_020740685.1. Classification (NCBI taxonomy): domain Eukaryota; kingdom Metazoa; phylum Chordata; class Mammalia; order Rodentia; family Dipodidae; genus Jaculus; species Jaculus jaculus. The sequence goes on along the minus strand of NC_059113.1, from coordinate 45,642,313 downwards.
TGTTGGACTACATTTATATATTTTATCAAGAAATAACTTTTGCCACCATATAAATCCATGGTGAAAAAATCTGCTACTGATAGATTTTGTGGGGATTATGTCAACAAACATGAGTGTTTACACTTTATTTTATATATATATACATATATATATATATATATACACACACACACACACATACACACACATATGTGTGTGTTTTATATATAAATGTATATTTTAATATTTTATATGGATATATTTTATGGAACATATTCATATTCTTATGACTATACATTATATCTTTATATGTATATATTTATCATATGGTGGATGATGGACTTATAGACTACATGTAGAGCATTCTGTAGTCAGCATCTGTAAAAACTCACTTGTCATGACCATATTAGATATAAGGAGCTAATTAGCCTTTAGGATACTTATCAAGGTAGTTACAATGACTATTATCCAGTGATGTGACATAAAACAGAAAGGGTATCACTTTCTTTGAAGAAAATATTTCTTCCTTATGTTTTGTGGATATCTCTCACCCTTCTCATGATTACTGGAGGCATGAGAAATAGTAATGGGCCAGCTTACAGATGTGCACAGGTCAGCCTACAGTATTTCTTTTACATTGCTCTTGTTTGTGTTCTGATTTAGCTCATTACATAAGTGAAGAACATTCATGTTACTTTTGTATATGAAGACTATCTAGTTTTTCTTACATTTTTCCTCTCAGACTTTATTGATATGGACTAGTGCCTAGCAAAAGATCTGCTAGAAACTTTGCACAAGGAAAAGGATATGGTTCCACTAAAATTTTCCTAATTGTAAAAATGGAATGTTTCTCTCCATCCACATAGTGTGTTCACGTGCAGCAAACACAGGATTTTCAGTTCTATAAATAATATAGTCTCACAAGTTTCCATTTTTGTTTCTGTTGTGTTCAATGTACAGGAAGAAACCATTCTTGAAACTCAACTGGATTCATTGACCCTAGACTTCAAAAACTTCCTCCCTGCCTAACAGAAGTATCAAGCTTCTGTTAGTTTCTTTCAGAAATGTCTTTGGTAAAATGTAATATCACACCTAATAAATGAATTAATAATCACTGAATTTATAGTTTAAAATCTTAATTGGATACAATTAATTAGAGCCCAATTTTTATAGATTCCTTTGATAATTCTTTAATTAAGAAGGATGCACAGTAATTGGGTTCTATCCAAACAGTAATATCCCTGGCAGCTGCTGGCTAGAGGAGCTCTCCTCATGATGATGCCTCAAAGAGTATGGTGGAAAGGTTGGCATGTGATTTGGCACTGCATATATGATCCTGAGAACACATGGATGATTCCCTAGCTTGCAGATTTGTCAATGCTTCTTCCTAAGATTAATTACAGTCAGGAAAAGTATGAAAATGAAATTATAATCTATAGAATACATCTGGCAGACATTAAATTCAGTCTGGGACACAATGGCTAGAAACCAGCTAGGTGGAGTGCTATGAAAGGATCAGTAGATATATTGTTGGTGATTTCATACTGGACTATTCACTGAGAACATGATTTTGTTGAAAGTACTGCTTCTGGGATAGTTTTCATTCTATATTTGCTATTGATAGGTAATGTATTATTTGTCACTTTCAGTTATGGAATGCTTGTTGATTATCCAAGCACCATATTAGTTAGGAAAAACTGTAAAGGAAAATAAATAATCCTAAGCAAAAGCAGTGTGTCAAGTAAGAAGAATTGGATTGAAAACAAATGTTGATAGCTACTACAATGTGTGACAAGGGCAGCAATGTAATTCACTGGTCAATGCTTAAAGACAGAGCCAGGTAGATACTTGAAAGTTGATTTCACAAAGGTAAAGCCAGGTCGGTATGGAAATAAATGTTGATATGTTGATACCTTTTCTGGATTGGTGGAAGCTTTCCTGACCAAGACTGAGACAGCCCAAATAGTAGTTTAAAAACTGTTAGAGGAAATAATTCCCTCCTATGGGTTGCCCCTCAAGAGAGGATCATATAATGGGCCTGACTTCGTGTAAAAAATCAGTAAGAAATTGACTAAGATGCTGGGGATTAATTGGATATTACATTTTGCCTATCACCCCAAAGTTCAGGACAGGAAGAAAGGATGAATTGGACCTTGAAGCAGACTTTAACTAAATCAACCCTAGAGACCAGTGAAGGATGGGTGGGACTCCTTCCCTCCACACTCTTAGGGGCCTGGTGTACCCCTTATGTAAAAGGAATTACTCCATTTAAAATTATGTATGGAAACCAACACCCCCATCCTGCCTGAGATGGGTCTTGAACAGATAACTAACTTTATTAATGTAAGGCTTCTTCTGATTTTACTAATGAAAGGCTTCTTCCTTCCATCCAACTCTTAAAAAGAGTCCAGGAGTCCAGTGTTCTGGCAGTAAAGGCTGCTTTTCAGACACACCCTGTTTGCCACCACCCCTTTCAGCCTAACAACAGAGTTCAGATCACAAGACACCATTTTGTGACCCTGGAAGGGCCTCCTACCAGGTCATCATAACCACTCCAACAGCCGTGAAAGTGGAGAGGACAAAATGGAAGAGGATTAGACTGACTTTGTACGAAACAAGGGAGCCTATGTTTGGCATTAGGTAAAATTTGTTGTGTTTATGCCAATCAGTGAGGAATAATCCAACATACACTAGCTTTAGTTAGAAAAAACCTCAACCTCAAAGAAAGTGAACTTCAGAGATAGGCCACTAATAATTGGTTTCAGTCTATGTTTAGTTTGTCTCCATGGCTAATTACCCTTATCTCTTTTATTGCTGGCCCCCTGGTAACTACTGCTGTTAGGCCTTACCATAGGACCCTGAATTATTAGTGATTTAAATAGATATATAAATAATAAAATAAGTTTTGTTAAATTCATGGTATTGTGGACGCAAAACACACCTTAGATGTAAACACCCTAGGCACTGTTCTTCACAGGTCAAGGATTTTACTTAATGTCATATCAGAGGGGGAATGGAAAATAGAATGTAAAGGGACACAATAGACCTGGTTAAATATCTTCCTGTGCAGCCTTGCCTTTAGGCACACACAATAGAGGCCACCACCCAAGTTGATTTTCCTGACAGATAAAGGAGAAGTTTCAGGAATCGCAGGCCTTTTTGCAAAATGCAGATGTTTTCTGTCATCTAAGAAATAGGATGACCCCCTCTGTGGAATGTACTGTGATTTTCCTGTACCTCTCTGTTTCTAAATACCTTTATGATTACATAGCATAGGATGTTTCTTGCCTCAGTAACTTCCATCCTGTTTTTACAATGAAGGTCTTGTGGTTTTCTCCAATAAAAGCTGACACTCCTAGCAGTGTGAGGCTGCATCCTGAAATTCCAACCTCTGGAATGAAGACCTGGTGTACCCACTTCTTTCTTTTTTTCTTTTCCTTTTCTATCTTTTTAATTTTTTTTGTTTTTACCCAGTAAAACTTTGTTTCACACAAAAAGAAAAAAGGAACTAAACTTTATAGTATTCTGTTCTGTATCACCCTTTCTTTTCATGTCTCTCCTCCATCTTAACTTTCTCATGCAGCCACTACCATGTGCACCATTTGTCTAAAATTTCAAGCTCATTGAAATTCAGTGGTAGTTATTCTATTTATTTTGGACAAAAAAAGAAGAAGGATAAATGAGTGCTAAACACTTTGGTACTAAGACTAAGTATAGTAAGCATTTAGCAAGGAAGCAAAGAAACCTTGAGTTAACACAGCATGCAAGGCTGCGAACGTTGTGGGCTCTGGGTGACTAAAGACTGAGCTAAGAAATGCTTTAGTCACCTGGTATGAAGACTGTGACACTGTTTCCTGAATGAAAGAGTATTTAACACTTTCCTTCTGGTCTCACCACTCTTTCCTACACAGGATTTCACTCTGGTATTGAGCTCCAAAACTCCATGGACATCCCTACCAATAGAAAAAGAAAATATATATAGAATCAATTTTCCTCATCTTCAATACTGATTCCTACAGTGGAACTACAGTTAGTCAGCTGACTCCACGTGCTCACCCCAGTGAAGTCGGTGTTAGCCGGAAGGCAGGCTTCCACCTCACTTACTGAGAAAACTGTCTAATTTGAAACAGTCTCTTTTTTTTCTTTGGAGTTGTGTTAAGTAGTAGAAAATCAAGGGCTATGGAACTGTACAGTCTTGGAATACAATATCTTTTTCTCTACCTACTTAATTTCTGGCAAGTTCATTGATATCTTTGAGCCTTGATCTCCTCATCCAGAATCTATAATGGTAAAACCGACTGCTTTTTGGATGTGAATGACAGATGGTAGTTCTTCACAGAGAACCTACAAAGCAGATGGGTGGAAAAGAAACACATCCATGTTTATGGATATTGAGAGTTACTATCTATAATGTTGTAATTGCTTCAGAAATACCTTTAATAACTGTATTATCCCAGAGAGGAAATCTATTACAACCACTATGCAGAAAGCTAATCAATTCTTGTCCATATTTAGTTTAGCTTGGAAATGTGTGTGTGTATGTGTTTGTGTGTGTGAGTGTGTGTGTGTGTGTGTGTGTGTGTGTTGTATATGTTTATATTAATAGAATAACAACTTAAAAAAAATTGCCAACTCCTTTCCAGAGTTGATTCAGCTTCAGGGTGATTATATGATTTGCTGTTTCAGCCCACTTCTATCTCTAGAAGTTTGAAGGAGTTATTTATTCCATGAATTATATAATCATCTCCTCATAGGAACTCAAAAAGCTTCTCTAAGAAGGGCTCTGCCATTCCTAGAGGGAGTTAAGGCAGGTGCTCATTGTAGATTTTTACTGACTTTATATTAAATAAAATTACTGATGAATATTTATAACACAGAGACATAGGCCTACATATTAATAATGCACACTTGTAAAGGAAATAACTGTCATCTGTCTACAGGTATGTTGGGCTATTCCCTAGCATCCAAGGAAAATATCCAGAAATACCAACATGACAGGTTGATAGAGGCATTTGACCATTGTGAAAAGATAGTGATCTTTAATGAACTCTTATTAATCAGATAAATATGTCTTACTATTTTATAAAGAATATTGATGAATAGCACTATAAGGTACCACTGTGTTATTTAACTCCCTTTGCAGAAAGTCTTTATTATGCTCACAGCTTTATTATGGCTCACGATGTACTGAGTTATAACTATTGTACATTAACCACTTGTACACCTGGAAGGAATAGCATTCTAAAATGTGTGCTTCTATCATCTGAAATACATGTGTTGAAATCTCATCTTCTAGATGCTAATATTTGGTCATGAGACTTTTGGGAAATAATTAGGTCACAAAGGATAAGGCTCTCTTCAATGAAGTAAATATTCTTATAAATGACCTGAGAACATTTATTTCTCTTTTTTTCCACAAAATGAAATGATCATTGATCAGGGAATAGTCTGTCACCAAGCTCCAAATCTTCCAACATCCTGATCCTGGACTTCTGGCCTACAGAATAAGAAGTACATTTATATTGGCACAAATTACCTGTGTGTGGTGTTTTGTTATAGCATGACAAATGGACACTGGATACTCATCAATATGTACACACATCATAACATTCCATACATCCAGACTTAGACCACTGACTAGTAGAATTTTAGAGACTTGTCACTCACATTTACCAAAATAAAATGAAGTTCAACATGCGATGATATATATACATACATACACACACACACACACACACACACACACACATATATGAACTTAATTTTTTATGACATGAAAATCAATAAAGGAATATATATGTTATTTTATTTTGGATTAATTCACATGAAACATGTGAATTTGTGAGTTTCACAAGCTATGCATTACCTACCTACACTGAAATATTTTTAAAAATACAGTTTAGAAAATTATATACTCAGAATTCTCTAAAACAAAATTTATAATTTTTATTTATTTATTTGAGAGCTACAGACACAGAGAGAAAGACAGATAGAGGGAGAGAGGGAGAATGGGTGCGCCAGGGCTTCCAGCCTCTGCAAACGAACTCCAGATGCATGCGCCCCCTTGTGCATCTGGCTAACGTGGGACCTGGGGAACCGAGCCTCGAACCGGGGTCCTTAGGCTTCACAGGCAAGCGCTTAACCACTATGCCATCTCTCCAGCCCTAAAACAAAATTTCATTTGTAGTTTGTCAAAAAAAAATCTTAGCAAACTAGAAATCAATGTCTTTTCTGCATCCTTCAGAGAACTGTGGTTTCAGGTAAACTGTCTACTTGAAAATGAGGGGCAGGCAACTCCAAAGAGCCAGAACTATGATGGACTTGGGTAAATAAGCCATGGAGCCAAACACGATAGAGAAAACACTGAGGTGATGGTTTAGGTTAATTCCTCTAACTTGGTGTTTTTTTAAGACTGAGAAAATCATGAATGTGGCAGTCCCTGGTAAAGAGCACACAGCTATGGTTTTTACTCCTAGAAATTCCACCAACTACCAAATATGACAGCTTCAAACAAACACCTTCTTACCTCTTATTAAGCATGCCTAAGGTTCACTATTGTAAAGTATCTCAGATCCTGCTCAATAAGAAATGCTTTTTATCTAGGGGAACCATCTTTGAGGACAGAAATTTGTTGAGGAGACATCCTTCTGAAGTGGATTGGCACCTTTCCCTATTCTGTCTTAGATGTGGAAAAGTCATTGAATGAAGGTATTCATGGAAAAGAAGGGGAATATTCCAACCAGAAAAATAGTTAGAAGCAAGTGGAAAATAATATATTAACAGCTAAGTGTGAAAAGCTAGATCACAGGTAAAAGACAGAGTTTTTAAACACAGAGCCATAGTAATAGTGTAAACCCTGTGTTATTTTTCACAACACTAAAATCCTTTTAGCATGGCAGACCACTATCTCTTTCTGGGGAAGGAATCAAAATTCCCACAAGAGGACCATTGAAATGGCTCATCAGTTAAAGGGGCTTGCTTACAAAGTCTAATAGCCCAGGTTTAAAAAAAAAAAAAAAATAGAACATAACAAGGAAAGAACTTACAAGATCTATGGGAAAGTTTTTTTTTTTTTTAATACTTTATATCTATCTGTGAAAGAGAAAGAGAAAGTGAGTTAGAGGGAGAGAGAATGAATGCACCAGGGCCTCCAGCAAATGAATTCCAGATGCATGTACCGGTAGTACATCTGGCTTTATGTGGCTACTGAGGAATCAAACCTGTGTCCTTTGGCTTTGTATGTGAGCGCCTTAGCTGCTAAGCTATCTCTCCAGCCCAATGAAAAAGTTTTAAAATGTTTGTTTGCTTTTGACACTGAGTATTGAACTCAGGTTCTAGCTCATGATGATTATGCACCCTGCATGTGAAGCTATATGCCTACCTCCAGCACAAAAATATTTTCAAAGTTGCAAAGTAAGATTCTTTTAAGTTCAAAATAGAGGAAATGTTTGGATGAAGCAGAGTAAACTTTCAGAAGACTGTGAAGGATTTCCATATTAATTGGAGACACAAAAGGACAAAACAAAGAAGCCCAGAGAACAAAAAGTTAAGATAAATAGCTCAAAAATCTACCACTTGGTACATCACATCTAAATTGCATATGACAAGAGACAAAGGTGAAATGAATGATAAATGCTTCATTCAGAAATCATAATACCCAACTATTACCATTAAATTTTCATCAAAACCCACACAAGCAAGAGAAAAGAGTGGAACATCAAAAAAATCTAAAAGAGTATATATGACAACCTAGAACACTATTTCCAGTGAAATTATCCTGCAATGGTAAAGAAAGTTTTTTCTTGGAGAAACAAGAATTGAGTAAGGGGATTCATTAGTAACAGAGCTTCTAAGAGGAAGAAAAATGTTTTTCAGGGAGAAAGAAAAGGACACCTGTCAGAAATATAACTCTATAAAAGTAAGGCTATGATATTTGCAGAATAAGTATATACCAAGTGAGGTCTTTCATTCTTCTTTTTGGTTCTAAAATCCAATCATTCATATCAATGAATGATAGTAGCAATGATTCCTTGCTTATGGCATGTGAATAGGGGAAACAAAGGACAGTAATACCACAGGTGGAAAGTTTAGGGCCTCTTGGTGTTAGGTAGCTGGACAACATGCACCAGTGCAGCATGGGTTGAGGTAGGATTGAGATTGGTTAAAATATATAACATAAATTGTCTGACAACCACAAAATAATCTGTAGAATGATAATTGATATAGAATTAAAGTTAAAGTGAACCCATTGCATCTTCAACTAAAATAGTGAAAATAGTGAAAAAAAGGGAAAGAAAAAATACCTTAAGATTTAGAAACAACCAAAAATATATTTAATATGAATCCTATTGTATAGTTATTACACGTAAATGATATAAATGAACCAAGTAAAAATCAAAGGTTCTCAAAGTTCATAAAGGGAACATACTCCATGCATGCACTATTCATGGTACCCTTACTTTAAATCTGAGTACTCAGGTAAAAATAAGGGGATGAACTAAGATATGACACACTTTTATTGATTAAAGAAAGTTTGAATAATTTCAGGCAAAGTGGATTTGATAAGGAAATTTACAAAAGACAAACTGAAGTACAATAGATAGTCAAAAGAGGATAATTGATCTCAGCAAAGGTAATAATCATCAATATACATTGGTAACATGATATGCATTGATATGCATTGGTAAGAGAGCATCAAGATATGTGAAGTAAAAAAGTAGTTGAAAAGAGAAATAGATATATCCAATGCATTTTAAATCTTTCTTTCAATAAACATAAGGATACAGCTGGGTCAAACAGCAAGCATCCATTGCATCCAAAACAGAGAAACCAAGATGTTCCTTCTATTCAAGCTCTCATGAGTCGTTCACCAGCAGAGTCCTCATTTTAGGCCAGAAACATATCTTTACAAATTAATAACATCAGAGCTTACACAGTGTATTTTGAGGCTACAATGAGATCTAACTGGGGCTATGGAAAGACAGCTGAAAAGATTCTGAAATACTAGGATGTAGATGATTTATTTTTAAATAATACACTGATAAAATGATTCTCTATAGAAACTAGAGAATATCTTGAATTAAGTGAAAGTGAGATACAGTTATTTTAAAATTTATAGCATGAAGATAAAGCAATAATTAGACAGAAAAAATATAGTGTTCTATCTATATATTCATGCACATTAGAAAATTACCTAAAATGTGTAACTGCATGAACAAATTGAAATCTAGAGAATAAGAAATGGAAGTTAATGCAAGAAAAAAAAATAAATAATAATGATTTAAACAGAAAGCAACAAATTTGAAGCCACTGAGATATAAAAACCATTGAAACTCAAGTCAAGATCTCATAAGAGGTCAATAGAACATTCAAAAAACAGAATTCTATGTTTTTTTCTATGTTTTTCTCTGTCAGTCAATTCTAGATTGACTAATATAATAAAGAAGAGGGAAAGTACCAATCACTGACATCAGAAATGCAGGGAGTCACTCTTTTTGCTCACATGAACACTCAAGGAAAACAAAGGAATATTACAAATAGATTGGACCAATTCTTTGCCAGACACAAAATAGCAGTGCCCACACAAAATGTTTATTAAGATAGTGACCCTACATCTTTACCAATATTGAATGAATACACTTCTAAAATTATCCATGAAACATAAAAATTAAAATAGACAAAAAAGGTTTTATAGACTATTGAAAATTGATGAGTGTATTTTATTTGTACTGGAATGAGAGTAAAATTAATGGCAAAGCATCTGCCCACCTAGTACTTAAACAACAGGAGGTAAGTAACATACATGAGTGACCATGAAAACTTGTATTTCCTCCCTCCTGTTATAGTCAATTTATCAAAACAAAACTTACAAGGTGGATTATGTAGAATTAAATACATTGAATGCAACTATAATTTGATGTGTGAGTTAAAATTCAATTTGAAGGTATGTTTTATGATGTCTTTTCATCTAAGAAACTCTAATGCCTATTTCAGGCATATCAGAAAAGATATGACATGCATATTCCACAGTAGGGGAGAGCTGGAATTCTATGGAGTGAAGGTTTATAAGAACAAGAAATGAACAGGATTCTGAGTTTATGAACATGAAGTCCACAGGCTAAGGATGGTTTCAAATCAAGCCTTCTATATTAACTCAGAGTTTTCTGTTATAGCTTCCACAACAGAGAAGTGACTATTTCAACAGTAACAGATCCCAAGCCGTTCCCTGTGTGCAAGCCCCTGTCTTCTCATCTGGGACATGTATATATAAAGCTTTGCAACTCATTCCTTTGTTTTTTGTTGGCTGTAAGTACTATTAAAAGCTACAGATGAACTAAATTCTAGGAATAGTATCATGAAGGTGGAAGTGTTTCAACTTTTTATTTAAAGGTAAGGATATTGATGGTTGGAGTCAATATATATCTTACTTAATAGCCTATAAACAGCAATTGGTACTGAAGTTATTTATACTTGGGACTTTCCAACTTAAAAGCCTACATGTTCAGTTATTTTACCAGAGCATTAACAGTGGGAGGATTTATTCTACTTCTTCTTGATTTTTGTAATTAAAGTTAATATTGAGGTTATATGAGGAAGGAGCTTATTATCTATTCTTAAAATAGAGGAATTCTTTCCACTAGAAAATTTTCAACAAATTTTAGTGGTTGGACACTGGGAATGTTCGAGTGGGAGTGAGTGGGTGAGGTACACTTCACCAGTGTTATCTTGCCCTCACATACAGAAAGTGGCAAGTAGATCTCAGCAGCTTGTTACATACCAAATATATAACATGAAATTATCTTGCTGTTGTGATAAATCTATGTGTTAGAAGGAAAGACATGCAGAAAATTGAAATCTTGAATAAACACAATTGTTACTCTGCATAGCAGCAAAATTATGTAGGAAAGGCAAATACGAAAATACTTGCTGATAAGATCAATTTCACATCTACTCCCATTGTTGCAGACATGCATGTGGTCTCAATGAAGAAATCTCACATGGAAAAGATACCATAAAACAACACCCTTGGTAATATTTACAAGAATAAAAAGATAATCCAGAATATTGTGAGAGACTACCTCCATATTAAATAATCAATTAAAAGAATAAGCAAAACAGTCCTTGGGTCTCCAAGTTCTTGGGACCATTTTACAACTTTTAATGTCATTGACTCTTAATTGGTGAAGCCCCCACTAACCACATAACATGAAAACAATGTGCTTCCACCTAAAATAATATGTTATAGAAACATATAGTGCAAATTTTATCAAGGCATTCACTTTTAAAAGATCTGAGAATATAATCCCTCCCAAACCTAGCAAAGGCAAACCATAGTTCCTTTCAATGTTCAAGAGATCATTTTATAGATGTGGAGAAAACTTTAACAATTTCCCTTCCACACAGGTAGAATCCAGAAGCTTCTTACATAAAGTGCTGGTTGGTTTGCTTCTCTGTGCAGTGCTGGAGCAGGAACCCCAATGCTTTCTTAGACTCTATTATTTTGTTGTTGTTTTTGAGGAAATGTTTCACTCTAGCCCAGGGTGACCTGGAACTCACACTGTGATCCATGCTAGCCTGAAATTCAGGATGATTCTCCTAAGTCTGCATCTGCATCCTGAGTTGCTGGAAATAAAGGCATGAGCCACTATGCCCAGCTCTAGGATTTATTTTTAGGTATCTCTGTCCATTAGACTTTATTCCCTATAAATGCTGTTTCCTTGGCAGCATTAAAAGGAAGTGAAACTAATTGGGAAGTGAGGAAAGGAGAAAAAAGCTGTTCTGAAGAAGAAAATTATTAGAGGTGGACAGAGACAATAAAAAAAGATGTGAGGAAGATTTTATTTAGAGTTGAGGATACTGAAGAGGAGGTGGAGAAAACTCAGACCCATAGATAAACCCCTGCTCATTATTATGGAAGAGATCCTAATTTAAGTTAATGAGTCAAAAAGTAAAATAAAGAAGGCATAGAAATTGGCTGGGAATCTAATGGAAAGAAGGGTTTTAACGGAATGGGAAGGAAAAAAGAGCCCAATATATCATGTATAGATCAATTTTCTGTATAATATGAGAAGTTACAGCCTTCATGCATTTAAAATTGTGTGACTTCTTGTAAGTCAATTCTTTCAAATATGGTGTGGAATTTGATTGTCTGGAGGCCTATGGGACTGATCCACTCACCTTGCTTTCTCAGATGGAGGCCATCCATTAGTCTCTGGAATCCTTACACTTCAGCAGATACCAAAGGGACCAGATAATATATTACTTATACATATAATAGAGCATGAATTACATTCACAGATGAGATATCAAATATAACTTTTTCAGGGATGTATTTGAATAGTACTCACAGGATTTCATTGCTTATGACATTTAAAAGCTAAGTGTATAGAGCACTAAAAATATACTACAGGGAACAATCCTATGCTGGCAGAAAAATGTTCGAGAGCTTCAAAGGTCCCTGCTATTTTTAATATCTACTCTCACACTACCATAAAGTGAGTAATGCCTTTGCACATTCCACTGTGTTGGTAGAAATTGTGGCAGAGTTCTGTGACCCAAGGGAACACTGAACAGCATTCCAGGTTATTGATTGTATGCTCATCCTCATGGAGAATAAATGTCCCCAGTAAGGGAAGGAAGCAATTTACTCCTAGATACTGAGATGAATCTTTACTTTTAAGTTTCCATTATATGGTGTTTTGACCATTCTAAATGGCTTTTGAAAAGTTTGTGAATAAAATTTTAATTTTTCTCTGTATGCTTTGACAATAAGTGTTATGAGGCTATTGTTTTCCATGTGTTCTCCTACCCCATTCCTGGTACTGACTAGGAGTTTATTCCATACTGGGCTTGTGGATAGTTTCGTGAAAGTCATGTGCATTGCTCACTCTTATATGTATGCACTGGCACCGTCAGAGGAACAATGGTAGTCATGTCCCCATGTGCCCAAAAATAGTGTGGTGTAATGAAAACAATCAGATTGTAGGTTGTATCAGATGCTGAACTCTTAAAATATTACCTCATCAAGTAATCAATGTTTTTGTGAGTGAGTTTCTAATTTTACCTTCTAAGTCAGAGTATGGTTCAGAGGATAAAATGATAAGACAAAAGCTTTTGTGTCTATTATCAGGTCTTTATAAGAAATTTTTACTGGTTTTACATATAAATATGTACTATTTCCATTGTCTCTTAAATAGACTTCAAAGCTACTAGGGGTTGGTGCTTGATCTCCTGCCTTAATTTAATTGATTGTTAATTGTAATTTGGCTGGAGTTAGAGACTCAAAGGATGTAGAAATTATCCCACAAATAACTTGAGTGTATTTCCCATCATATTAGGGCCGATTCTCAGTTATTCATGTGAACATCTTTCCCATATTTTACTCCAATGTCAGGCCTCCAAACAGTTATTAGAAAGCCAATGCACACAAAGTGAAGCAGCATAATTTTATTTCTGGAGATACTTATTTGAATTTCAACAGTAATTTATAGGCTGAAGAAATTTGCCCTAGTACACAGGATGAGTATAAAATGTGGAGGTGTTCTCACCATTTGAACTGGAGAGTCCACGTGATCCAAGATCCTACACCTGAGACTAAAATCCCTTCATCCATTAAGTTCTTTGTTCTACATGCACATTGTGTCTTGGCCCGCTGGGGAATACTTTGCTTCCTCTTACCTTTATTTGATTCCCTACAATGAAGTATTTGTGAGGATTGGGAGTTATATCAGTGGGGAAGAGTGTTTGCTCTGCAAACATGAGGACCTGAGTTTGATCCCAGCACTTGTGTGAAACACTGGGAATGGAGATGCATGCATGTCTGTCATCTCTGTGAAGAAATGTGTGGGGACAGGAGGGTAACTGGAAATTGCTGGTGAGATAGTCTAACAGAAAAGCAGAGTCAATGAGAGGCTGGCTTAAAGAAATAAGGTATAAGGGTGGTAGAAGGGGACACCTGATGTCTTCTTGCATCTCTGCATTCATACATCTATACACACATACACACATATGCAGATACCAATGCACTAACAAAAACAACACAAGGAAAGAGAGAGAGAAAGAAAAAAAATGTAACAGTTAGTCATCAAAGTTTATATCAGAATGTGTTGTCATGGTACAAGGTGGAGTTTACAGTTTTGTTTTTTTTTTTTTCTTAATTGCCACCTGATAGACTACCAAGGGCTAAATATATCTACTGCTTGAGTGTTGAGGTAGTTTAAACACAACAGCTAATAAATAACAAAAGATGGGCTTAACAGTTAAGGTGTTGCTCTGCGAAGCCAAAGGACCCAGGTTTGATTCCCCAGGAGTCATGCCAGCACAAGGTAGCACATGTGTCTGGAGTTTGATTCCAAAAACTGGAGCCCCTCCCTGGCATGCACATTATCTATCTGTCTATTTCCCTCCCTCTCTCCCTCTCTCTCTCTCTTTTTCTCTCTGCTTCTTTCAAATAAATAAATAAAAGTAAATAATATATTAAAAATAATTGGCAGGGCATGGTAGTACACACCTTTAATCCCAATACTTGGGAGGCAGAGGTAAGAGGATCAATGGGAGTTTGAGACAACCCTGAGATTAACTACATAATGAATTCCAGGTCAGCCTGTGCTAGAGTGAGACCCTATCTTGAAAAACAATAATAATAATAATAATAATAGATGCCAGTTCCACAACTTCTGAGTGCCTCAACCCTGTGCAAATCTCAAAGGAAATAGGATTGCTAGCCTAATAGGTCATAGTTTTATAAACATAAAATTTTAGGAACTTAACCCACTGACTTGCATTTAAGGTCTAAGTAGCAAAATGATTTTGCCTGAAAAGCATTGACTAAGTGAAAATTAAGACAGTTCATTTTGAATCCCTGTAGATAATCAAGACTATATACTAAGCCAGTCTCTAGGTTTTGTGGTGGGTGAGGAGAGGTGATGCTATAGGACTGATTTTTGTGTTTTCCCTCAAGAAGTTGCATTGGGATATAATTCTACCTGAAGTCACAGAAGTGTCCATACTGCTAGAGCCCAGTGGTTTGTGACATTCATCTATTTGGATGTAGTCTCAATTGTGGCAGGAGCTCCAAGAGCAGAACTGGAGTAAAGTCAGAGATGGTGAAGCTCTTCACCTACTGATTCATGTGCCTCTTTCATTCCACTTTCCTTAGCATTTCCTTAGCT
Organism: Jaculus jaculus; assembly: GCF_020740685.1. Classification (NCBI taxonomy): domain Eukaryota; kingdom Metazoa; phylum Chordata; class Mammalia; order Rodentia; family Dipodidae; genus Jaculus; species Jaculus jaculus. The sequence continues at coordinate 45,627,164 of NC_059113.1, read as the reverse complement.
ACCTGTGTTCATGAACAACATAAATTAGCATATGATATAATGCTTGCATTTTTTATTTTGTTTTGTGTTTTGTGGCAGGGTCTCGCTGTAGCTCAGGCTGACCTGGAGTTCACTATGTAGTCTTAGGGTGGCCTCAAGTTCTCAGCAAATCTCCTGCTTCTGCCTCCCAAGTACTGGCATATAGTACTTGCAAAGCATTGTTGTCACTGTCATGTCTACCTTTAGCAACCTGTCACTCATAATGTGTTAGTGACTCATTAACATTGAAAGTATGATGATTATTAGTTTTCTTTTAACATAGTTTAGAATTTGGACTCAGGTTTCATTTTATTGGGGCTTGGCAGGAATATCCCCAGAAATAACTATATAGCACCACCAGTGGATTTGGAACCAGGAGGATCAGGACTTGAAGTACAGTCTGAGCTACATAACAAGTTCAAGACCAATGTGGGTTGCGTGAGATCTTGTGGCAAAAATGAAACGAAATAAAAAAAATGTAAAATAGCCCATATATTCTGTCAATGCCCTATGTAGATGGCTGTACAATGTTGTATAGTAGCATCATTTGACATTCAAAGGAGATTGAGAAAGCTTTATAAATTATTTTTTGCTAGTAGAGTTGGTCACCTATATTTTCTTTCAATAGGCATAATTTTGACATGCTAATTTAAAAAATGATGCTCTTTAATATATTTCTCAACAAAAATGATTTGTTTATGGTTTTATAACACTCCTAAACCTTTTTCATATTCTATAACTTATTATAAACTTCTAAATTACAACTTGACCACTCAAGTACTATTGAAAGGTGTGTGGCTTTGGAAATTTTGTGTCAGTCCTTAACAAATGTGAGAGCCAATCCCATTTTCCATTAAAAATACAAGAACAAAATAATTATTTTGGTGCTAGAGAGATGGCTTAGTGTTTAAGTTGCTTGCCAGTGAAGCCTAAGGACCCAGGTTCAATGCCTCAGTACCCACATAAGCTAGATGCACAAGGTAGCAAATGCTTCTGGAGTTAGTTTGCAGTGGCTAGATGACTTGGTATGCCCATTTTCTTTATATATGTATATGTGTGTATATATATATATATATATATACACACACACACACACATATGTGTGTGTGCATATGTGTGCGCACACACACGCGTGTGACTCTCTCTCATTCCCTTACTTAAATAATAAATAAATAAATAAATAAAATGTTAGCATTTATTTTGGATTATTTTGAATATTTAGAATTTTAAATATAATTCATACTAATGGAATTATTGGAACAATTCATTACACTCAGATCTATTCTTTCTGCTCCATCTTTTCATTTGAAGAAATACCTACATGTTTAGTGAACTTATAATTTAAAAATCTATATGATTATAAATTTTATTATTTATAGAATTTTATAAAGTACACTAAGTGTGGGCTGGAGAGATGGCTTAGCGGTTAAGCGCTCGCCTGTGAAGCCTAAGGACCCCGGTTTGAGGCTCGGTTCCCCAGGTCCCACGTTAGCCAGATGCTCAAGGGGGCGCACGCGTCTGGAGTTCGTTTGCAGAGGCTGGAGGCCCTGGTGCACCCATTCTCTCTCTCTCCCTCTATCTGTCTTTCTCTCTGTGTCTGTCGCTCTCAAATAAATAAATAAAATATTTTTTAGAAAGTACACTAAGTGTATATATTTATAAAACTATGAGCAATTTAAAATTATTAGCTATTACTAGGTATTTAACTTAGATAAGTTAATAAATTGAATTGAGTACTAATTAATAAATTAGATATAGCTAGTTAAATCACATGTAATTAAAGCAATACTTTGAATTATGGGAATATTTTATAGGAATATGTCTATAATATTATGAAATTACAGAATTAATATTACTCTTTCGATGTAACCAGTGTGACTTATTAATTTTGCATATTATGACAAGAAAACAGAATCCTATATTTTCCAGTATTCAAATACTCAAGTAATCAAATATCTGTTCATTTATTGACTGAAGGCCCATTTTTCAATTAAAGATTGTTGAATAAGATCTTGTGCTCAACAGTAAAGCAAAAAGTAGATACCTATCAGTGGGGCACTACATGGCTCCCTGTGTCTCATATATAAAATTTTGTCCTTAAATGTAAATTAAAATGAGATAAATATTTTACTGTTGTTTATTTCATATAAAATACATATAACTAACATATGTATGTATATGTATACACACACAGTATGAACTGAATTGAAACAAATAAAATTCTGCACATGTATACCTATGCCCCTCATGGGCACACATGAAACAGCATGTATTTACTGTGTGGCCAGCAAGATTACAGAGCAGAAATGGACATGCTGCTGATCTGTGTCTTACAATGTATGGCGAATTTTGTGTCATGTTCGCTTATTCCATATTCCCTAGTAAATTAGTTGAATAGTGAAATAACAACATGATCAAGAGGAAAGAAAAACAGGCATATCAAAATAGGGAAAATAGGGTGATAGTGACTCTATGCCACTTTGATTTAATTTAAAGGAATAAAGACTTAAGACCAACTCCATATTTCGGTGCTATTTGCCTTGAAGATCACTTTGTATTTTAATTTATTCCAGTGAAAATATCAGAGTGATTTCATTTAAGAAACTTCACTATACACTTCATGCACATTTGCAAAGAGAGAAAACTTAAGGCAGGTGAATCTGCCTTCTTTGGAGAGGGTTCATACAGTCCTTGCTATAGTGTGTCCACATTCCATCTGGGTTTCTTTGTGAGAGCCTCCAAAATGAATTGAAATTATGGTTTTTGTATTTCACTCCCACTTGAGAAAATCCATCCTGACTGACAATTCTTTTAATCTATTCAGGCAAAACAGAAGTGCCCCTATGGCTCCTGAGAAGCATGTATCTCAGCACTGAGATACTACTTAAACAGATTTATCTGATTTCTTTGAGAACATGCAATCATCAGTGTGCTCCACAGAGAGAAGTTTCCTCTTATCATTCACCCATCATCGTCTCTGCAGTACCGCTGGCTGCACATGGAGTGCTGGTTGCATTTCATAAAGCTACCAGAAACACTGAGAACATACAAGCTTTAAATTACAAATATAATGCAGGGGGAATAATAACAAAATTGTCCATAAAATTATAAAAATAACTGATTTGGTGGGAAAACCATATCAATTCTTATAGAAGGCCATTTTAGGTACCCAGTGATAAGGGGAAATTATTAAAATGACATTATTTAGAAATTATTCTCACCTATCAAATGTTCTTTGAAAATTCAATCATGAAGTAACAAACTGATTTAATTTTTTTTTAAAAAAAAAGCCTCTAAGGTACTATAATTTTCTATAGAGTACTATTCTTCCAACATCATTAACCCTAAATTTCCTACTCAGAGTACATCCAGTGGAATGTATACAAATATGAGAAGCATATATTAGTTTTCTAGTATTAGAAAAGAAAACAACTATTGGGCTGGAGAGATGGCTTAGCAGTTAAGCGCTTGCCTGTGAAGCCTAAAGGATCCCGGTTTGAGGCTCGATTCCCGAGGACCCAAGTTAGCCAGATGCACAAGGGGGCGCACTCGTCTGGAGTTTGTTTGCAGTGGCTGGAAGCCCTGGTGTGCCCACTCCCTCTCTGTCTCTTTCTCTCCCTCTCTCTCTGTCACTCTCAAATAAAGAAATAAAAATGACAAAAAAATATTTAAAAAAAGAAAAGAAAACTATTGGAAAACACTTTGAAATATAAAGATCTTTACAGAATACCATTCATAAAAAATGCTAATGACTGTAGAGTGTTTCCAAAATAGCTCCCCCAAATGCTATGGCAGTTAAGGTCGCATATTTACATTTTTTAACAATACTGTGAGCTGTGCATTTTATTGTATGTTCATTCAAGGCTTTCCGTTGTTTTGGGTACAGTCCTAGACTCTGGATAAGAGGGAGGCAAATGCTTGGCCAACCCCTGCCCACTGGCCACTGTGGCGTCCTGCACAACCAAGGCATATATATGCCAATGTGGCAGAGTGTAGTTCAGACAGTTAAGCCAGGGAATGCTATCCAAGGAATGATATTTATGCTCTTAAATGGACAGATGCACACAATCTCCTAGAGTGGAAAAGATCACTAGAGTTTTGATTTGCAAAGGCACTTTGTCAATTGAGACTATAGCAGCTGTTAGATGAAATGAACACCTGGGCAATTGCAAGGATCTGGAGCCAGAGATTCTCAAAGTGACCATGACATGTCATGGAGTAAGGTGCATGAACAGAACACATGGATGACTTCAAAGATAAAAGCAATAATGGTGACAGCTTGGATTTAGAGGAAGGTAAAAAGAAAGGAGAACATGAACTTGAGTGCTATCTGGGAGGTAAAGGCTATGAGAGTTGGATACCTATGGGAAGCAGACATGTGTCGAAAAACAGCTATCAAGAGTAGATCCATTCTTTCTTGCATGAAAGTTGGCAAATGGGATAACTATTAATGGAGCCTTAGGAATGAACAGGAAGTGGATGAATCACATGGGAGAGTGTTAAGGTGCCAAAAGGAAGTTAATAATTGGCCACTAGTAGATGGGACTCAAAGGGAAGTTGGTTCACGCGGCCTTGAGTTGCTTTCTATCAAGCTAGTGAGAGGCGTGGTGAGGATGAGGTCTGTAAAAAAGGAGTGAGTGAAAGTGTGTGTCAAATGAGACATAGCCTGCAGCAGAGCTGTACAGAGACATAGTCAAGGACAGACATAAGCACTTTGAGGAGAACATACTTGTAAGGAGAGATGTGCTGTTTGGGGGGCAGATTAGAAGCCGTTACCAATAACGCTTTCTTCTTTTCTCTTGTTTCTCAGTAATGGGGATTGAAATAAAGTCCTTATGCATGCTGGGCAAGCATTCTACCATTGAGTCATGGCCTTAGACTACTGAGAACTATTTCATAAGGATCTGCCTTGCATGTGACCTTGACAATAAGTATACATTATTACACAGCAGCTGAAATTACTTCCTCAGAGGCCTATCCCCAAATTAATCCAATACAAAGCATACTGAACAGCATGTATATGCACCACACCATGTAGACCCTCAGTTCCATTCCTGTAGCTACACGAATGGGGTGATAAATTAATAGGCATGCATATCCTTTCCTTTCCTTAGGAAAAAATATTTCATTGAAATAGAATTAGAAATATGAATATTATAATTTTAAATGAGGCTCAATTTGAGGCATGGCTAGCTCATATTTTTGGCAAAACCATAAACACAACTATGCATCATGTAGCCAGAAGTAATTGATATAAATGAAAAATACATATTGCCTCTCACTGCTCAGCTATGGAAAGAAAAGGAGCCCAATCAATCATGGTCATATGTACTTGCAACATAATACCTTGGGAGACTGAGGCAGGTCACAGGTTTGAAGCCAGTTTAGACTACATAGTGAGACACTTTTTCTGCAAACCAAGTCCACAGAACCAACAACGGCCAAAAAGTTACCTGAGATATGGCATCTGCCCTTTGGTCAGACGATAAGCTTTGACATTCTGGTTTCTTCTGAGTAGCTGGAATTCAGTCACATGATCATCTGAGATTACTTCCCACTTACATAAAATAACTTGAGATAAACATGTTTATATTCTTAAAATAATATTCTATTTTTTATTTTTTTATATATTTTTTTTCATTTATTTGAAAGTGACAGACAGAGAAAGAGGGAGAGAGAGAGAAAGAGAGAGAGAGAGAGAGAGAATGGGCATGCCAGGGCCTCCAACCACTGCAAACGAACTCCAGATGTGTGCGCCCCCTTGTGCATCTGGCTAACGTGGGTCCTGGGGAATTGAGCCTTGAACCTGGGTCCTTAGGCTTCACAGGCAAGCGCTGAACCACTAAGCCATCTCTCCAGCCCTAAAATAATATTCTAATATGCAGAAATTTTATTTTGAGTAACTCACTCCTATATTACTGTAAGGTCTCACTTTTAGGAGAAACAAAAAATGTATGCTAGACATAAATTCATGTTTAAACATTTAATTGTGGGTGGCCATATCCCATACTTTCCGCAAAGCCTTCCTGAATCATTTGTTTCTAATGACATTTACTCCAAAGTCACATACCCATAATATATGCTCACACACACACACACACACACACACACATACACACACACAAACACACACACTCACACGAATGACACAGAGAAAGACAGAGACCTTTATTTCCATATAGTTTATCAGAACTATGTATTAATCAACCTAGTATGTCTGATATCTTGCAACAAATATACTTAAATCAAAAGACAGTGCCAAATGCCACCTGAGCAAGCTGCCTCAAAGGGTAAATGTTGATTTTAACACAAAATTCTCAGTTTGTTAAAATTTTCAGCAGACATGATTAGACCAATGGTTAAAGATAGGTTAGTATCCATAGACTTAAAATAAAATGTTATTTTTAAATCTAATTTTCTATTGTCAAAGTTCATATATTTCATATTCTGTTAAAATTTGGATAAATGAAGCCCAATGTGGTCTCTATATTGGCAAAGCTTTAAATTTGTGCAAATATAAATACTTATTATTCAGTTTTTATTTGGCTACTTCTCACTCATCTTCTGATGATAAAGTAAATTATCACAATATTCTGAGAGATTTGAAGGGCAAAAATAAAATAAAATCCATTCCTATTTCAGTCAGATTCACATTACTGGCAGAAAACACCTGACCAAGAGAATCTTGTGTGTGTGGGGGGGGAGGTTTATTTGGTTTACAGACTCAAGGAAGTTTCATAATCGCAGGGGAGAATGACGGCATGAACAGAGGGTAGATATCACCTCCTGGTCAACATTAGATGGACAATAGAAAAAGGAGAGTGCCAAATACTGGCAAGAGGAAGCTGGCTACGATACCAATAAGCTCATCCCAACAATACACTGCATCCAGGAGACATTAATTCCCAAATTGCCATCAGCTGAAGACACAGTATGCAGTACACCTAATTTATGGGCGACATCTGAATCAATCCGCCACAATTCCACTTCATTTTTTTAGACTTTATGCTTATATAATTTGATGATTTCCATAAAACTTTTATAAAAAATGTAATTTCACAGACTGTGATTATTAGCCATTTGGTGCACTCCTGTATGTTCTGTGAGTAGTGCTTAAACTTGGATTCAAAGGAACAGAGGAAAAAATGGTGTGTTTTATTGTCCTATTCATATAATGACAAAACAGGCAAGGGTCTGGCTTTCATTTTCTCTTTCTCTCCCCTTGTCTATAAGGCCCTCTTCCCTAAACCTCACTCACTGTGCTTACTCCATTGTTACACTGGAAACAAACATTCCAGTAGTGGTATAGGAGCCAGGACAAGAGAGTTTTAAATCTCCCAGATACAATGGAGGTCCTCAGTGTTTCAGAGAAATACAAAAAAAAATTAGTTCTTGCCAACCCTGGAGTATACTCCACCCATGCTCTCAGTGAAGCACTGCTACCATCCCATGTTTTACAGGGATAGATGCATGTTTCCAAAATGTACAATGCAAAAAGGTGCATGCAATATATGAACAGTATTCACTTATCAAAATATTCATAATTTATTTTTGTTTTACAAATAGCTCAATCCTCAAAATTATTTTTTTTTATTTTTTGTTTATTCTTATTTATTTGAGAGCAACAGACAGAGACAGAGAGAGAAAGAGGCAGTTAGAGAAAGAGAGAGAGAATGGGCGCGCCAGGGCCTCCAGCCATTGAAAACGAACTCCAGACGCGTGTGCCCCCTTGTGCATCTGGCTAACGTGGGTCCTGGGTAACCGAGCCTTGAACCAGGGTCCTTAGGCTTCACAGGCAAGCGCTTAACTGGTAAGCCATCCCTCCAGCCCGTCAATCCTCAAAATTATTATCCAGTAACTTTCTAAGATTTTAAAGAGTTTTCTTTTCTTTCTTTTTTTTTTTTTTTTCAGGACAGTTCTTCTAGCAAACAGCAAAAGCAGAATACACAAAATGATTCTTGTCTTTCTTTCTTTCTTTCCTTCTTTCTTTCTTTCTTTCTTTCTTTCTTTCTTTCTTTCTTTCTTTCTTTCTTTTTTTTGTTCTTTGGGTCCTTAGAATCAAATCCAGGACCTCACATATGTGAAAAGGCAAGGGCTCTACCCCTGATCTATAATCCTGTCCTTCAAAGAAAAAGTAATGTCATGAAAATAGGGTAATGCCAAAAACTATCATGTGTATAATTAACAAAATATCATTACTTGCAGAAGATCATGATGATTATTTCGGCCACAGTCAAAGTCAACAAGGCATTTTGAAATATAGATACTATGAAGTCAAGGTTTTGTGGCTTTTAGTTACAATATCAAGCAAAAGTTATGTGTCTTTTGTCCTCTGACTAACTCTTTCTCTCAATCTGTGATATGAATATTCAAAATAACACAAAGTTCTTATTATCTTGCTCTTATTATCTTATGTTTAGATCTAATTCAACTAGGTAAAAACCAAAAAAAATAAAAATAAAAAGGTCTTTAGGGGCACATGTGATATAAGCAATGAAGATCATTATGACAAACAGTAGCAAAACATTAGTTTTGAGCTATATTTGTATTTGTGACTAATGCTTTGTGAAAACTAGTAACAATTTTCCCTCTGGTATACATCACTACATAAATACTCTGGTGAGTAAATATGGCAGGCAAAAATAGAAACAGAATCTACAATACTCCACAGGCATTTTTTTTAAGGTTTCCCTATCATATAGGAGCCCTTCATTTTTTGAACAGATTTTTTTCATTGTCAATTCATTTTGTTGAAGTGGATTCAATCACTATATCTTAGATCACAACTCATACAAATAGTGTGTACTGTTGTACCTGGTAAGATTCTATTAATTTCATATATTCTATTTCTTTTCGCATTTCTAAATGAATGCTTCAAACATGTATTTTATATCCAAGCAGGTATGGGAGCAGTGGAATGAATTCAAACCACATGTGATTTCTTCTGCATCCCCTGGTCCTATAGTTTTCTCCTCTCTACATGGACAAGAGCATATGTGCTGGTCCTATTCATGAATGAATTGGAATGAAGTCCCCAAAATCAAGTTTCAAGATGCAGACACCACACAAAAGCCATCCATGGTTTTACTGTTCTTAGTTCTAAAGCTGATCTAAAGATTATGTCAATAGAGAAACCAGGCTGCATGAAACTATAAGATTAAGATAGGGATGAAATATATGAATAGATGCATAACTACTCCTTGGGAGGCAAGTAGGGAGAATAATGCGGTCTAAAATATCCCTCAGTTTTCTCTACCTTGGCTTACATCTTGCACTTCCTTTTCACAATGTAGTTCTGCCTTTAGCCACACATGAGCTCCAATCTCAGGGTGGGTTCATGGTTGCATGTGAGTAATTTTCCATCCTTGCATTGTACATCACACACAAAAATCCTCTAGTACTCCCAATCTGTAAGCACTTGAAGCTTCTAATTCCTTTGGAACAAAGAACAAATAAGAGTGAATACATACAAATGTTTAAATATTGTCAGCAAGGTTAGTGAAGGAAATATACCAAGATATTTCCCCAAGCAAAGGACAAAACTTTGATCCAAGAGTATATGATCTGAGTATATGATCAAAACTAGATGATTAATTTCAGCCTAGAAATTTCACCATTTCATAATTGATATTCAATAAGCAAAGAGAAAACATAGCTGAATAAATAATGGGAAAAGGGAAATGATAAGCTCCCTTTGATGAAGGTAAACTGAAATGTGCAGATGCAGGACCTAATTCCAGTTGAATTGCATAGAAGGAAGTGCATTGTGCTATATACCAATGAGAACCTACTGAATGAAGGGAATTACAAAGTTAGAATAATAAGGGTATCAGAACAATTATCAGTAGCCACATTGAAAGCATAAGACACATTTTCTCACATTTGAAGAAAAAAATGTTTTGAGGTTATCATCCATCTGAACTTGGGAGAATAATACATATTTGACATGCAAAGGCCCATAAATTTTACACTGCAGACAACTTAGAAATCTTCACAAGGAACATAGACTATAATGGAGAATGTGTAGACTACAGAGATAGCTCAATAGATAAAGTGCTTGCTATGCAAGCATGGGTTCATAAGTTCAGGTCTTCCAGCCCCACATTAAACTGGTAAGCTATGGGCCAGCTGTCCTGGTAAGTGCTACAGTGCTCCAAACAAGGCGGAGGGGAATACTGGCAGTTGATCCAAGGTAGAGGGGTGGACTGACAGCTGGAAACTATCCTCAGAATCTCATATGCTATGTGCATGCGTGCGCGCGCGCACACACACACACACACACACACACACACACACACACACACACACACACACACTCACCTCAAAACAATAAAGAAAGACTCAGGGAGGGGTAAGAAACTAGGCATTAAAGATTATACTCAACTCCATATAAGCGGAGACATGATTTAAGGAAGAATTAACAATGATCTTGAGGCAGAGTATAATACACTGGGGAAGAATGCCACAAGTGGCCAGTAGAAGGAAGAGGTCCCACAAGCCCATATCCTTGACTTAGCACATTTAAGGAGTGGCATAGATGCTTGTTACTACTTAGATGCATTTTGAAAAGATTTAATAAGTAAAAAACAAAAACAAAAACAAAAAGCAGTGCTAGGATGTGAAGTTTTGGAGCCTTTGAGGGTAATCCTCAAAGGGGCTAGTGGAAAACAGATGGCAGAAGTCCCAGCAATCCAACAGTAATATCATCAGACAACAACATTATAGTCAGAAGAATACCAGTTACATCTGTCATTATCTGTGGATCAGACAAAAATTGTTATGATGGGCTACATAGATGGTTTAGTGATTAAGGCACTTGCCTGTGAAGCCTAAGAACCCAGATTCAATTCCCCAGGACACACATGAGCCAGATGCACAAGGTAGTGCATGTGTCTGGAGTCCCTTCACAGTGGTTGGAAGCCCTGCCATGCTCATCATTCTCTCAATCTCTCTCTCTCTCTCTCTCTCTCTCTCTCTCTCCTCTCTCTCTCTCTCTCTCTCTCTCTCTTTTACCTCTTTCTCTCAAATAAATAAATAGACAGAAATTATTGAAAAATTTAAAATTGTTATGTATAAATCATTAAACCTCAGGACTGGGGAAGTGGCTAAGTTATTAAATGTGTTTACTTGCAAAGCTTGCCTTTCTATGTTGGATTCCCCACTACCACATAAGGCCAGACACCCACCCAAAGTGGTGCATACATTTGGAGTTCCTTTGCAGAGGCAAGAAGCCCTGGTGCACTTATGTTAGTTCTCAATAGATGATAGATAGATGATGGATAGATAGATAGATTATAGATATATTTCTAGGTCAAATAATTAACAAAAACATTTTTAAAATCATAAAGTGTGACTTTAAAATCTTGTTTGTGGTATATGCATAAGCACAAGTTTTCCATGTTTCAATTTAAATTTTTTAAATTTTTAATTTCTATTTGTTTTTGTTACTTTTTTTATTTATTTGAGACTGTCAGGCAGAGAGAGAAAGAGGCAGATAGATAGAGAATGGGTGCACTAGGGCCTTCAGCCACTGCAAACAACTCCAGATGCATGCACCATCTTTGCATCTAGCTTATGTGGTCCTGGAAAATCAAGCCTCAAACTGGGGCCCTTAGGCTTCACAGGCAAGCCATCTCTCTAGCTCAAATGCTTCACTCTAATACAACATAATATAATATAATATAATATAATATAATATAATATAATGTAATGTAATGTAATGTAATGTAATGTAACGTAACGTAACGTAACATAATCACATTAAGATTGGTAGTGATGATGAGCATAACTATTGATTATATATCTGTATATATATGCAAATGAATATATATACATACACATAAATATGTATAAGTATATATATAGTCAATGTGACAGAGGTCATTGTAAGATTTTTACATGGATGATAGGACTCATCCTTAAAACTGTGCACACTCAAGTCATAAATAATGCACTGTGTTCAGCCTCTGAGGAAATGGAATCATGAACACATGGAGAGCTGATTTGGAAATATGGGCTATTTTGTCTTAACTGAGTCCTTTCTTGTAGCTATTGAGTCTTTTTACACAAGTCATTCTTTTCTAAAAAAATATTAATATCAATCAAGTTTCCTTTAAGCAAAAGTTCTTTACTAGTCAGTCATGGAGACTGAAACATATTGAGAGAGTTAACATCTCATTCAGACAAGTAATCTCTCAGTTAGAACATGAGGAAAAGGCTAGGCCAGGAAATAGGCTCAAGGTCATGGAGCTGAACATAGCAGCTTGGGGAGGAGCCCAGGCACGGTGTACTAAGTCCACTGTCTTGGAAATATGCATTCTTGGCAAAGATTCATAGGTTAAGAACATGGAAGGTCATACAGTGAATCTTAATGAAATCCAAAGGCAAATTGGTACAAACCAAGCTTTTGGTGATGGAATACCAAGAAATAACAGTAGTTAAGGTTTCTCCTTAGGGATTTATGCATTCACTCCCCTCTCCCACTCTTTCTCTCTTTCACACACACACACTAATCATCTGAATACTAGGTTGCGAACCAACAATGCAAACAGAAATTAAAATCTACTTGGAAGGATTGGGATGTAGCTCTGTGTTAAAATGCTTTCCTAGCATGTCCAAGGTCCTAGGTTGAATTCCCAGCACCAGAAAAAATATGTCTTCTTGGATATAAAGGATAAAGAGTGCACAAACTATTATTTGTATATAATTTTGAAGATTTCATTGTTAAGCGAAATATAAATGTCAAGATGGAGGAAAAGAAAATGTCAACAAAAAAGGGGATAAAGAAAATTACTAGGTTTGCTTAGTAATCTACATACAGTAAATCAATTAAAAAATGACAAAGCAAATAAAACTTGGAAGTAAATTTTTAAAGTTAAAGTTAAAGAGAAGGTTCATAAGTAATATGCTATTAAACACATTTGTTTTATTAAAGCATTATTATTTTATTAATATATTTTTATTTATTTATTCATTGAAGAGAAAAATTACCATCAAAAATAAATGTAAAATATTCACAGTTTAAAACAGGAATATTTCTCCAGTATGTAGGGCAATGTACATATTTATCCAAAGAAATCTGGTAAAGAAATGAAATACATAGTTCTTTGGAAAAACACAATTTTACAAATAAATAAAAAAAGAAATAAAGTACCAATATCACAGAGATTAGAAAGGCTCTCACAAATTTATCCCTAAGTACAGAAAAGGACAAAATGTTTACAAAGAGTCAAAAGAACCATGAAAATAAACCAGGCATGGTGGGGCATGTCTTTAATCCCAGCATTCTGGAGGCAGAGGTAGGAAGATTGCTGTGAATTCTAGGCCACCCTGAAAGTACATAGTGAATTTCAGGTCAGCCTGAGAGCCTGAGTTAGAATAAAACATAACTCCAAACCAAAAAAAAAAAAAAAAAAAAAAAGAAGACACAATTTTGGGGGGGGTTGTATAACATTTCCTTGCTATTAGGTTAACAGTACAAGAGTGCAGATTCTGATCTCTGCTTCAAATGTCATTTGCAACAAAACAAAAGGGGAATTTAATGTGGCCCCAACCCCAGGAGTGGCAGAGACCAGCCACTACCCAGATGGGCTCTAGTGCACCTGTGCATATGGCCAGAGCTATGCTGACAGTGTACATTGTTTAGAACTATTGTGGTTCATAAAAAGTACTAGCAAGTTAGCATAATATATCAGGAAAAACAATTTTTGTCGCCGGGTGTGGTGGCGCACGCTTTAATCCCAGCACTCGGGAGGCAGAGGTAGGAGGATCGCCATGAGTTCAAGGCCACCCTGAGACTACATAGTGAATTCCAGGTCAGCCTGGACCAGAGTGAGACCCTACCTCGAAAAACCAAAAAAAAAAAAAAAAACAATTTTTGTCAATACTTTACAAAAGCCACCAAATATCTTCCATGTAGGTTAAAGAACAAAAGCATAAAATAATGTTTTTGAGAAAATAAAATGTGAATATTTTTTAAATTAATTAATTTATTTATGTGAGAAACAGAGACAGAGGAAGAGGCAGAGAGAAAGAGAGAATGGGCACACCAGGGCCTCCAGCCACTGCAAATAAACTCCAGAAGCATGAGCCCCCTTGTGCATCTGGATTATGTGGGTCCTGGGGAATCGAACCAGGGTCCTTAGGCTTTGTAAGCAAATGCCTTAACCAGTAAGCCATTGCTCCAGCACCTAAATGTGATTTTCTATAGTGCTGTGAGTAGGCAACACATTAATGCTTAAGTCATAAAAGAAAGATTCCTGAATGCTAAATAATACAAATACTGAAGAAAGTTCTGTGTTAGCAAAACATGGTAAAGTTAGAAAAAATGAGAAGACAAACTGAGAACATATACCAGTGAGTTATATTGTGGAACATATATACAGTGGGTTATACTTGTTGCTCAAGCACAGGAAAATAAAATAAGCTAAAAACATTTTTAAAATTTTTTGTTTATTTTCATTTATTTGAAAGTGACAAAGAGGCAGAGAGAGAGAGAGAGAGAGAGAGAGAGAGAGAGAGAGAGAGAGAGAGAGAATGGGCGAGCCAGGGCTTCCAGCCTCTGCAAACGAACTCCAGACGCGTTGCGCCCCCTTGTGCATCTGGCTAACGTGGGACCTGGGGAACCGAGCCTCGAACCGGGGTCCTTAGGCTTCACAGGCAAGCGCTTAACCGCTAAGCCATCTCTCCAGCCCTAAAAACATTTTTAAAAGATATAACCAACAAATTAAAAGTGGAATAAATATAAGTACAACTATATTATTGACATAATAAAGTGAATTGAAATTTAAAAAACATAGAACTAACAAAAGAAAAAAATACAGTTGTAAAGTTTCATTTCAACACATCACATTGCTGAAAATAAGTAAGAGAAATACTATGCTGCTGCTACTAAAAAACTACTAAAGAAGGACAAAGGGGTCATTTTACAGTTTTTATGTGTGTGTGTGTGTGTGTGTGTGTGTGTGTGTGTGTGTGTGTGTGTGTGTGTGTGTAGGGCCTCTTTCCACTGCTAATGAATGGCAGACACATGCCCCTTTTTCAATTTGGTGTACATAGACAGCTTGGAAGTTAAACCCAGGCCAGCAAGCTTTGAACTCGTGTCCTCAACATCTGAGTCATCTCCTCAGCCTTCCAGAGGTTATTGATAGCATGTTCATTCCCGGCCCCCAGTCCAGCAGTGACTACAAATCCAAAGTGTAAAAGTAGTTTCACACAAGTAGCGCAACCTCAAGCAAAACAAAGCATTATGATTGCATAGGTCACACAGAAGAATGCCCATCAGTGAGGAACTAGTGAATGAATTAATATTCAGCACACAGTGGAGATTCTCCCGGCAAAGGATGGTGCTACACTACTGCTGGAAAGCATCAAGGACAAAGAGAAAATTTAAAGTAAAAGTGAAAATATTAGAAGCAACATATCACTAAATATCTTTTTAAATGTGAAAGAGCAGTAGACCAAGAGACACATGGATAAGTTCCACCTTTACATCCAGGGAAGGAAACAGTACCAGGTGCAATCAATGGATTTAAAATTCTCTCTC